>NC_088409.1:66047310-66117310 GCF_034236695.1 Oncorhynchus nerka | reverse complement strand
GGAGGTTGAGGGGGAAGGAGGGACAGGGAGGTAGAGGGGGAAGGAGGGAGAGGGGGAGCGAGGTAGAGGGTGAGGAAGATGAGGGTAACACGGGGACGATCGTGACTAGAAATGATAAACACCCAGATTAAACCCTCATTATGTCAGTCTCAGCTCAAGGTCACAGCATTGTCTCTCTCTCCTCCTGAACAGCATAGACAGAGCAGCACAATGAGCAGAAGAAGACATCAAATAACATAGACACATCTAGTGAATGGCTGACAACCCACAGTGACACCAGGCCAGGTCATCCTCTAAAAGTGACTAATTGTGCAGTTGACAATGACTCAATTGTGAGGTCAGCTGAGCTAGAGAGGAAGAGAGAGAGAGAGAGAG
This sequence comes from Oncorhynchus nerka, assembly GCF_034236695.1. NCBI lineage: Eukaryota > Metazoa > Chordata > Actinopteri > Salmoniformes > Salmonidae > Oncorhynchus > Oncorhynchus nerka. The sequence goes on along the minus strand of NC_088409.1, from coordinate 66,116,935 downwards.
AGAGAGAGAGAGACAGAGTGAAAGAGAAGTTCATTGTTCCAGTAGAATAGAGGGGACTGTGGGAGAGAAGACTCCTGGCACCTCCAATAGGCCTGGGATCCAAGTTCACAGCCATTGAGGAGACGGGCAACGTGTGTGTGTGTATGAGACTTTATTGCCCCACATTAGAATTCACATTTCTAAGAGAATTTAAAGTTTGACCACAACAAGAAAGACTTATTTTGGGATGACGGAGAAAAGAACGCTGCTGTCATAGCAACCCAGTGCATTTCTCCATGGCAATGGCCCGTGTTCCAAACAAATTGGGGTGGAAAAAGGAGCAGGGGCCCAGTGGAAAGTCTGTTAACAAACATCCCCACACACACGGGGGGTTGTGTGTCTCTTGTGTATGAGTGTGTGAGACAGAGTAACTGCAGCACTCCCTTTCTAGTCTGAGACACAGGTATCTTCCCCATCATAGACTATCTGCTATCTGTCAGTATAGTGAGATGCAGTAGTGTTATCTCATCATCATTACTAATTCATCAGCTGTCAGCCCACACAGTGGAACACACACACACACACACACACACACACACACCAAGCACACCAAGCACACACACACCCTGCAGTCAGGACTGAGATGATCTGAATCGATCAAAGAGGCCCCCCCCTCCCCTATTCCACACACATACACACACACACACACACACACACAGCTCTGCTACCCAGGGAGCTGGCCCGGTAGATTGGGTAACTGGAGCTCCAAGGCCCTTGGCTCAGGTCGTGTGGCCCAGGACGGCACACTGACGCTGGGGTGATACATCTCCCCATCACCCCTGCCCTGGAGCTACTGCTGGGAGAAATATGGTCTCACAGCTGGCCTAATCCACCCAGCTCACTGGGGCATTTCACACACACATACACAGGCACGCACGCACGCACGGATTAGCGCTAGCTGCTTCTGTTAGATAATTAAGGCTAAGGGAGTTATACTTATCATTGAGTATCTGTGTGTGCGTGTGTATGTGTGTTTGTGTGTGTGACTGGGGTATGGTGATGCAGTAGCTCCATTCCCCTATTACTGCCTTGACTTGACAGATATGTAATCCATGACACTTCTTAGCTAATCGTGGGTCAAACAGTAACATCATTGGTTATCTGCAGGTCAGCCTGTGACCCTATTGGCTAATGATCCCCGACATTGTAAAGGAACTTCCTCCTTCTCAGTGAGATAATTGCAGTAGAAAACCAGACATCAAGACACAGCAGGGGAGCACAACAATCGTCCCAGACAAAACACCACAGGACACATGCTGCTATCGCCCTCCTCCCCCTCTCCAAAACACAACACAACAGCAGTCAAAACAGAAGGAGATGAAAGAAAGTGAAGAAGAAAGGCTGACCCCTCCTCCTGACCCCTCTGACAACCAGAGCTTAGTCACCACCACCAACCAATCAGAGACGGACACAAGACAAGAGACAACCAGTCCCTGTCCCCTCTGTCTCTAACCTGTCCCCTCCCTCCTTCCTTCCTCTCCTCTGTCCTCTTCCCACTTTCTCTCATCTACTCCCCCCCTCTCCTTCCTTCCTCTGTCCTCTTCCCACTTTCTCTCATCTACCCCCCCCCCCTCTCTCTCACCAGTGTGTGTGTGATGGGGCTAGTGAGAGGGGCGCTGGCGGTTGCCTGGTAACCAGTCTAATTGAGGGGTCTCCAGAGAGTTAGTGTTATCCGAGCTGGAGTCCCCTGTTCTGTTCCAGACTGCCTTCTCTTTCTATTCTATATTGTCTGTTATCCTCCATGATTGTATTCATGCATGGCTTTTTCAAGTTTTATGTGTGTTTGTTTTTTAAAATGGTCGAATTAAAAAAAAAAAACTATCACTGATTCCTTCTCTTCCTCTGTCCATATATATATATATATATATATTTCTTTATTTTATTTAACTTTATTTAATCAGTGGAGCCCAATTGAGACCAGGGCTTCATTCCAAATGGTGCCCTGAGAACAAAAAATTCCCAAATCAACATGATAATTCAATAAAATCGCAAAAAAAGAAACTGCAAGATGCAGCCGTTACAGATTTCTACATTTCAACAACACAAATAAATTATTACTATCAACCAACACACTTGGTAAACCTCAGTGAAGTCCTCCCTCATCAGCGTTCTAAACTGCCCTGTTGGATTCAAGATGTAATGAGGCTTGTAGATTATTCCGAACATGGAGGGTGTTAAAACTAAAGGCTGATGTACCTCGGTAGGTAGAGACACGAGGGAACTCAACAGTTAACCAACCCGGTGAGCCTGTTTGGTGCGTCCTATTTTCATACTTCAGTGGAAAATTGAGATATGTTGGATGAAGCTTGTGTAGCAGAGTTTGGTAAACAAAAAGGGAGAAATCTACAGGAATTTATAGAGGTCCAGCCAACCTGCTGATAAAGGATGCAGTGATGAGTATTAGACCTGTGTGAAGTGCGATACGGTAGACTGCATCTCAGGGTTTTAGAGTAGTGGCTGCTGCATTCTGATAAATGGTGTCACTTGTACAACCTGCTTCCCGTTGTTGGATAGACAGTATCTCTCCTTTCCATCCATCCTTCTTTCTGTCTCACCATTAGTCCACTTGATATATAGTACTTCTCTTTCTCTCTCTCTCGACCAGTCTCTCTCTCTCTGTCTCTCTCTATCTGTGTCTCTCTCTCTCTCTCTCTCTCTCTCTCTCTGTCTGTCTGTCTCTCTCTCTCTCTCTCTCTCTTTATGTCTCTCTCTCTATCTCTCTCTCTCTCTCTCTCTCTGTCACTGTCTCTCTCTCTATGTCTCTCTCTCTCTGTCTATCTCTCTGTCTGTCTCTCTCTCTCTCTCTATGTCTCTCTCTCTCTCTCTCTCTGTCTCTCTCTCTGTCTCTTTCTCTATGTCTCTCTCACTATCTCTCTCTCTCTCTGTCTCTCTCTCTCTCTTTGTCTCTCTCTCTATGTCTCTATGTCTCTCTCTCTCTCTCTCTCTATGTCTCTCTTTCTCTCGCTCTCTCTCTGTCTCTCTCTCCCTCTCTTTGTCTCTCTCTCTATGTCTCTCTGTCTCTCTCTCTGTCTCTCTCTCTATGTCTCTCTCTCTCTCTCTATATCTCTCTCTCTTTATGTCTGCTCTGTATCTCTGTCTCTCTCTCTATGTCTCTCTGTCTCTCTCTCTCTCTATGTCTCTCTGTCTCTCTTTCTATGTTTCTCTCTCTATGTCTGTCTCTCTCTCTCTCTATGTCTCTCTGTCTCTCTCTGTCTCTCTCTGTCTCTCTGTCTCTCTCTATGTCTCTCTCTCTATGTCTCTCTCTGTCTCTCTCTATGTCTCTCTCTCTCTATGTTTCTCTCTGTCTCTCTCTATGTCTCTCTCTCTCTATGTCTCTCTATGTCTCTCTCTCTCTATGTCTCTCTCTCTCTCTCTCTCTCTCTCTCTCTATGTCTCTCTTTGTCTCTCTCTATGTCTCTCTCTGTCTCTCTCTCTATGTCTCTCTGTCTCTCTCTATGTCTCTCTCTGTCTCTCACTCTCTCTCTCTGTCGCTCACTTTCTCTCTCTCTCTCATCTCTCTGTCTGTCGTCTCTCTCTCTCTCTCTCTCTCTCTCTTTCTCTGTCTGTCTGTCGTCTCTCTCTCTCTCTGTCTGTCGTGTCTCTCTCTCTCTGTCTGTCGTCTCTCTCTCTCTCTCTCTGTCTGTCGTCTCTCTCTCTCTCTCTGTCTGTCGTGTCTCTCTCTCTCTGTCTGTCGTCTCTCTCTCTCTCTCTCTCGCTGTCTGTCGTGTCTCTCTATCTCTCTGTCTGTCGTCTCTCTCCCTCTCTGTCCGTCGTCTCTCTCTCTCTCTCTGTCTGTCGTGTCTCTCTCTCTCTCTCTGTCTGTCGACTCTCTCTCTCTCTCTCTCTCTCTCTCTCTCTGTCTGTCGCCTCTCTCTCTCTCTCTCTCTGTCTGTCGTGTCTCTCTCTCTCTCTCTGTCTGTCTGTCGTCTCTCTCTCTCTCTCTCTGTCTGTCGTGTCTCTCTATCTCTCTCTGTCTGTCGTCTCTCTCTCTCTCTCTCTCTGTCTGTCGTGTCTCTCTCTCTCTCTGTCTGTCGACTCTCTCTCTCTCTCTCTCTCTCTCTCTCTCTCTCTGTCTGTCGTCTCTCTCTCTCTCTCTCTCTCTCTGTCTGTCGTGTCTCTCTCTCTCTCTGTCTGTCTGTCGTCTCTCTCTCTCTCTCTCTGTCTGTCGTGTCTCTCTCTCTCTCTCTGTCTGTCGTCTCTCTCTCTCTCTATGCGTATTCCTCTTCTGTTTCTTTTTCCTATTTTTCTTTCATCTGTTTTCCCTCTGCAGTCCCTCTGTCTTCTCTGGTCTCTGTTCCCCCTCTTCACCCCTCCATTTCCTAAACTATCTTTTATCTCCAAATAAACATGGCATACTTACTGCAGACATTATACAACACACACACGCCTGCACACACGCAGGCAAACACACACACACTCGCACACACATGTGCACACACGTGCACACACGCACGGGCGTACACACACACACAACGCTGTGATATGAGCCACATGGGGGATTAACAATGCATAACAGATAAATATACCATGTTTGAAGCAGTGTCTCTGTTCACTGCTCTGAGAGAAACCCCATAATCACTGATCTGGAATCAGCTTATTCTTCCCCAATCCTTCTCCCAAACATTAGAAGGTAGGGGACTAAACTGACTGTGGATCAGCTCTTAGCTCAGTGTGTAATGTCACGTAATGGTCAATAGAGCAGATCAGAGCAGCTGCGGAGATGCCTTCACTGGCCAGTATGGTTTCTTACCGTAACAGGGACAGTCAGATGAGAGGCCCACACACAGCCAGCTCTTCACCTATACCATGTACTCCTCTCTACTCCTTCCTCTCTACTTCCTCTCTACTTCCTCTCTACTCCTTCCTCTCCACTTCCTCTCTACTCCTTCCTCTCTACTTCCTCTCTACTCCTTCCTCTCTACTTCATCTCTACTCCTTCATTTACATTTACATTTAAGTCATTTAGCAGACGCTCTTATCCAGAGCGACTTACAAATCCTTCCTCTTTACTTCCTCTCTACTCCTTCCACTCTACTTCCTCTCTACTCCTTCCTCTCCACTTCCTCTCTACTTCCTCTCTACTCCTTCCTCTCTACTTCCTCTCTACTCCTTCCTCTCTACTTTCTCTCTAGTCCTTCCTCTCTACTTCCTCTCTAGTCCTTCCTCTCTACTCCTTCCTCTCTACTTCCTCTCTATTCCTTCCTCTCTACTCCTTCCTCTCTACTTCCTCTCTACTCCTTCCTCTCTACTTCCTCTCTATTCCTTCCTCTCTACTCCTTCCTCTCTACTTCCTCTCTAATTCCTCTCTACTCCTTCCTCTCTAATTCCTCTCTACTCCTTCCTCTACTCCTTCCTCTATACTTCCTCTCTAATTCCTCTCTACTTCCTCTCTAATTCCTCTCTACTTCCTCTCTACTCCTTCCTCTCTACTTCCTCTCTAATTCCTCTCTACTCCTTCCTCTCTAATAACTCTCTACTCCTTCCTCTACTCCTTCCTCTATACTTCCTCTCTTCCTCCTTCCTCTCTACTTCTTCCTCTCTTCCTCCTTCCTCTCCACTTCCTCTCTACTCCTTCCTCTCTACTTCCTCTCTTCCTCATTCCTCTCCACTTCCTCTCTACTCCTTCCTGTCTTACTCCTTCCTCTCTACTTCCTCCCTACTCCTTTCTCTCTGCCTCCTTCCTCTCTATTTCCTCTCTTCCTCCTTCCTCTCTACTCCTTCCTCTCTACTCCTTCCTCTCTTCCTCCCTATTTCCTCTCTATTTCCTCTCTATTTCCTCTCTTCCTCTCTTCCTCCTTCCTCTCTATTTCCTCTCTTCCTCCTTCCTCTCTACTCCTTCCTCTCCTCATATTCCTCCTTCTCCACCTCCTTTTCTGAATATCTTTCTCTTCTCAAACTATTTTGTCCTGAACCACGACCTCATTCCTTTCTCCACCTCCTCTATTCTTCCTCCCTCACATTCTCCTTTTTTTCAAATCCTCATCTTCCTCCCTTTTTCCTCTCCCTTCATTAAAGACCCACATCCTTCTCCCCCTCTACTCCTCCTGTTCCACCTCCTTCTCCCCCTCTACCCCTCCTGTTCCACCTCCTTCTCCCCCTCTACCCCTCCTTCTCCCCCTCTACTCCTCCTGTTCCACCTCCTTCTCCCCCTCTACCCCTCCTGTTCCACCTCCTTCTCCCCCTCTACCCCTCCTTCTCCCCCTCTACTCCTCCTGTTCCACCTCCTTCTCCCCTCTCCCCCTCCTGTTCCACCTCCTTCTTCCCCTCTACCCCCTGTTCCACTTCCTTCATTGCTGCACCCCTCTCCCCCTCCTTCTCCCCTCTACCCCTCCTGTTCCACCTCCTTCTCCCCCTCTCCCCCTCCTGTTCCACTTCCTTCTTTGCTGCACCCCTCTCCCCCTCCTGTTCCACCTCCTTCTCCCCCTCTACCCCTCCTGTTCCACTTCCTTCATTGCTGCACCCCTCTCCCCTCCTCCATCATCTCCATTTTATTTTTCCATCTACGTACTTCTCTTTCGTCCTCCTCCTCTCCCTGCATTACAGTCATATTGCCTATATTCTCGGTGAGTACGAGGGGAGTAAAGCTCTGATGTACTGCACTACTTCAACACTCCACTTGTCTAATCATTCCTCCCATTCCTCATTAAGTAAAGTGGGACACTTCTGTCGCAGTCTAGAGATGCCGTTTCCAATCCACCCGCCCACGCACTCTCTCACATCACACACACACACACTTTTACATTTACTGGCTGTTGTTTCTCTACAGTGTGCAATAAACACATTGCATCTCAAGAATATTCTCAATAAAACATGATAATAAACATAAACCTTTAAATATGTTCTGCACACACACACACACACACACACACACACACACACACACACACACACACACACACACACACACACACACACACACACACACACACACACACACACACACACACACACACACACACACACACACAGAAAGAGAGAGACAGAAACAGCTCACCCTTCCCAGACATCTATTGATCAGGCTCAGCCCAGGGGAAGGGGGGAGGAGGAGGGACATTATTCCCTGAAGTCAAATGTGCGCTTAGCAACCGCCCTAGTCGTCTGATTCCCAGACCCATCCCATAATACAAACACCAAACCCACTGGGATGTGCCTGACAGCCATGAAACACAAACCCTTGCAAGATACGACAACCACTAATGACAGTCAGTCAGTATTACATGATGGAAACCTTTGGGAATACACACATGCATACCAGTCCTACTGCAGTATCTCAGCCCCTGTTGCTCCACAACAGCTAACATAACACATCCTCTACTCTACTAACTCTGTCTAGCCTCAGCACATTTATTAAAATGGAACCTTTATTTAACTAGGCAAGTCATTTAAAAACTATTTCTTATTTGCAAAGAAGGCCTACCGCAGCCAAACCCGGCCAATGCTGGGTCAATTGTGCGCCGCCCTATGGTAGTGATACAGCCTGGAATCGAATCAGGGTCTGTAATGATGCCTCTAGCACTGAGATGCAGTGCTTTAGGAGCCCTAGTTTAGAGCGCTAGCCACAGCTAGCCTCAGCACTAGTCCCAGGTAGTCTCAGCACTAGTCCCAGCTAGTCTCAGCACTTGTCCCAGCTAGCCTCAGTACTAGTCCCAGCTAGTCTCAGCACTAGTCCCAGCTAGCCTCAGTACTAGTCCCAGCTAGCCTCAGCACTAGTCCCAGCTAGCCTCAGTACTAGTCCCAGCTAGTCTCAGCACTAGTCCCAGCTAGCCTCAGTACTAGTCCCATCTAGCCTCAGTACTAGTCCCAGCTAGCCTCAGCACTAGTCCCAGCTAGTCTCAGCACGAGTCCCAGCTAGCCTCAGTACTAGTCCCATCTAGCCTCAGCACTAGTCCCAGCTAGCCTCAGTACTAGTCCCATCTAGCCTCAGCACGAGTCCCAGCTAGCCTCAGAACTAGTCCCAGCTAGTCTCAGCACTAGTCCCAGCTAGTCTCAGCACTAGTCCCAGCTAGTCTCAGCCCTAGTCCCAGCTAGTATCAGCACTAGTCCCAGCTAGTCTCAGCACTAGTCCCAGCTAGCCTCAGCACTAGTCCCAGCTAGTCTCAGCACTAGTCCCAGCTAGTCTCAGCACTAGTCCCAGCTAGCCTCAGTACTAGTCCCAGCTAGCCTCAGTACTAGTCCCAGCTAGTCTCAGCACTAGTCCCAGCTAGCCTCAGTACTAGTCCCATCTAGCCTCAGTACTAGTCCCAGCTAGCCTCAGCACTAGTCCCAGCTAGTCTCAGCACTAGTCCCAGCTAGCCTCAGTACTAGTCCCATCTAGCCTCAGTACTAGTCCCAGCTAGCCTCAGCACTAGTCCCAGCTAGTCTCAGCACGAGTCCCAGCTAGCCTCAGTACTAGTCCCATCTAGCCTCAGCACTAGTCCCAGCTAGCCTCAGTACTAGTCCCATCTAGCCTCAGTACTAGTCCCAGCTAGCCTCAGCACTAGTCCCAGCTAGCCTCAGCACTAGTCCCAGCTAGCCTCAACACTAGTCCCAGCTAGCCTCAGCACTAGTCCCAGCTAGTCTCAGCACTAGTCCCAGCTAGCCTCAACACTAGTCCCAGCTAGCCTCAGCCACTAGTCCCAGCTAGCCTCAGTACTAGTCCCAGCTAGCCTCAGCACTAGTCCCAGCTAGTCTCAGCACTAGTCCCAGCTAGTCTCAGCACTAGTCCCAGCTAGCCTCAGCACTAGTCCCAGCTAGTCTCAGCACTAGTCCCAGCTAGCCTCAGCACTAGTCCCAGCTAGTCTCAGCAATAGTCCCAGCTAGCCTCAACACTAGTCCCAGCTAGCCTCAGCACTAGTCCCAGCTAGCCTCAGTACTAGTCCCAGCTAGCCTCAGTACTAGTCCCAGCTAGTCTCAGCACTAGTCCCAGCTAGTCTCAGCACTAGTCCCAGCTAGCCTCAGTACTAGTCCCAGCTAGCCTCAGTACTAGTCCCAGCTAGTCTCAGTACTAGTCCTAGCTAGCCTCAGTACTAGTCCCAGCTAGTCTCAGCACTAGTCCCAGCTAGCCTTAGTACTAGTCCCGGGTAGTCTCAGAACTAGTCCCAGCTAGTCTCAGCACTAGTCCCAGCTAGCCTCAGCACTAGTCCCAGCTAGCCTCAGCCCTAGTCCCAGCTAGTCTCAGCACTAGTCCCAGCTAGTCTCAGCACTAGTCCCAGCTAGTCTCAGTAATAGTCCCAGCTAGCCTCAGCACTAGTCCCAGCTAGTCTCAGCACTAGTCCCAGCTAGCCTCAGTACTAGTCCCAGCTAGTCTCAGCACTAGTCCCAGCTAGTCTCAGCACTAGTCCCAGCTAGTCTCAGCACTAGTCCCAGCTAGCCTCAGCACTAGTCCCAGCTAGTCTCAGCACTAGTCCCAGCTAGTCTCAGCACTAGTCCCAGCTAGCCTCAGCACTAGTCCCAGCTAGTCTCAGCACTAGTCCCAGCTAGTCTCAGCACTAGTCCCAGCTAGCCTCAGCACTAGTCCCAGCTAGCCTCAGTACTAGTCCCATCTAGCCTCAGTACTAGTCCCAGCTAGCCTCAACACTAGTCCCAGCTAGCCTCAGTACTAGTCCCATCTAGCCTCAGTACTAGTCCCAGCTAGTCTCAGTACTAGTCCCAGCTAGCCTCAGTACTAGTCCCAGCTAGTCTCAGCACTAGTCCCAGCTAGTCTTAGTACTAGTCCCGGGTAGTCTCAGAACTAGTCCCAGCTAGCCTCAGCACTAGTCCCAGCTAGCCTCAGCACTAGTCCCAGCTAGCATCGGCCCTAGTCCCAGCTAGTCTCAGCACTAGTCCCAGCTAGTCTCAGCACAGTCTCAGCACTAGTCCCAGCTAGTCTCAGCACTAGTCCCAGCTAGTCTCAGTACTAGTCCCAGCTAGTCTCAGCACTAGTCCCAGCTAGTCTCAGTACTAGTCCCAGCTAGTCTCAGCACTTGTCCCAGCTAGTCTCAGCACTAGTCCCAGCTAGTCTCAGCACTAGTCCCAGCTAGTCTCAGCACTAGTCCCAGCTAGTCTCAGCACTAGTGCCAGCTAGCCTCAGCACTAGTCCCAGCTAGCCTCAGTACTAGTCCCAGCTAGTCTCAGCACTAGTCCCAGCTAGTCTCAGCACTAGTCCCAGCTAGTCTCAGCACTAGTCCCAGCTAGTCTCAGTACTAGTCCCAGCTAGTCTCAGCACTAGTCCCAGCTAGTCTCAGTACTAGTCCCAGCTAGTCTCAGCACGAGTCCCAGCTAGTCTCAGCACTAGTCCCAGCTAGTCTCAGCACTAGTCCCAGCTAGTCTCAGCACTAGTCCCAGCTAGTCTCAGCACTAGTCCCAGCTAGTCTCAGCACTAGTGCCATCTAGCCTCAGCACTAGTCCCAGCTAGCCTCAGTACTAGTCCCAGCTAGTCTCAGCACTAGTCCCAGCTAGTCTCAGCACTAGTCCCAGCTAGTCTCAGCACTAGTCCCAGCTAGTCTCAGCACTAGTCCCAGCTAGTCTCAGCACTAGTCCCAGCTAGTCTCAGTACTAGTCCCAGCTAGTCTCAGCACTAGTCCCAGCTAGTCTCAGTACTAGTCCCAGCTAGTCTCAGCACGAGTCCCAGCTAGTCTCAGCACTAGTCCCAGCTAGTCGCAGCACTAGTCCCAGCTAGTCTCAGCACTAGTCCCAGCTAGTCTCAGCACTAGTCCCAGCCAGCCTCAGCACTAGTCCCAGCTAGTCTCAGTCAGTGTCCTGTCTTACCTGGTGAGAACAGTTTTCCTGGTGAACCATTCTTCACAGCATCCTAGACAGGCGCGGACTTGCTGCGCCTCGGTAATGACAACGGGAGTGGGAGTGGGTTCCCAAAGCTGCTGCGGTTTTCCGACTGAGACACAGGGGGAGGAGAGGGGGAAGAGATCCAGACCCAAAACGGAAAGAGAGACCAGAGAGAGAGAGAGAGACTGACTGTATGTCTGCGTTCTGGTGTCACTCTCTACTGATCCTGCTGCTACTGATATGGCTGCTCCTCTCCTCTGTAGTGTCCTCTCTTTCTTTTTCCCTCTGTTGCTCTGTCAGGGTCTGATCACTTATTTTCCAAAAGAGAGGGAGGGGGAGAGAGGAGGAGAAATAGAAAGGGGGAGTGAATTCCGTGGCCGTCTCTCTCCCTGCCAGAACGGGGAAGAGGCAGACTGACTCATCACAGACACAGTCAGCCAATGGGGTGATAGAACAGGGTGGGGGGAGACAGGGGGCGGGGTGAGGGATCAGAGGGGGAGGTGACCTTCCGCTGGTCTACAGAGCTAGAGCACTGGAAACGCCCCACAGAGAGAGAGAGAGAGAGAGAGAGAGAAAGGGGGAGGAGGGGGAGAGAGAAAAAGAAAGGGGGATGAGAGAGGGGAGGAAGAGTAGTGACTCCCATACCAAACACCCTTTCATCTCAATCCCTAAATCTTCTCTCTAAGTGTTGAGACACTATCTTAATGGTTGCAATTTCAAGAGAACTATCTTAGCTATAAGCAGTCCTTTTGGTGAGTTACAGGGGTATTTTCCATACTCTGCTGAGTAATCCACTCGCTATACTTTTATCTATGACCTAATTACAGTATTTGGGGAGTATAAAAAGTCTGCAGGGCGTCTTTACAAACTAAAAACTGTTTGAATGAATGACTAATGCCAAGAAGCACATATTCCTATTCATAGGTTTTCACAACTTGTCAACAGTTGACTATTTTCTCAGCGTTGGTGTGTATGAGTATGACAGAATGTGTGTGTCTGTTTGTGGGTAGCTCCTTTCCACCCTGTCCGTCCTCCTCCCTCTCCTGTGTCCCCCTGTGGTACAGGATTATAATCTGTCTGGAACAGATGGCCTCTCTATAATCCAGCAGGGAAGGCTACCCTGGATGAACTCTTCTCGCTCTACCGTTCCCTCTATCCCTCCGTCTCTTTGTGTTTCCCCATCTCTCTGTCCCCGACAAGTCAATGGCATGCATGTGACAACACTCTCACCGAATAAGCATGCCCGCTATGCCACAGGGATTTCAGAGTATTCCACAAATATTCTAGATCAAAGTATATGGTTTGGTATTGGTTGTCCATGATGAAACAATAGCTTGGCTACTGTGTAGAAGGACAGAACGCTCTCTCCATCCATCAATATCTCTCTCCCACTGATCTCTATCTCTCTCCCTCCTCTCACCCTCCTCTCTCCGGTCAGAGATAGACAGATGTCTCTCAGACTGTATGCCCTCACTGGAACAGTGTATGTGATTGAGAGATCGCTGATCTCTCTGTCCGTTATTGATCTCTGTTGTGCAACGGTGGCATTTATCAATAAGCTCAGTCCAGGGTTTAATGACCTGGAAGTAGATCGATGTTGTTCCCGGTCTGATCCGAGTGGCCAGGCTCTGGATCGTTGACTCTGGTCTGGAAGGGTCAACAGGGTTAACAGTGGCCCTCTGGGCTTATGGTAGAAAGTCCAATAAGACAGAGTAGAGAGGAACCCTACACACTACAGGTGTATTAGGACGGATCCAGTGTTTCAGTAGTATTAACCATCACACTGTCTTTTACTACTTCAAAAGGCTCCCTGCTCCCTTTCTGGAATACCAATACCACACTAATAAAACACAGTAGGGATATAAATCCTAAACACACACACACACACACACACACACACGCACGCACGCACGCACGCACGCACGCACGCACGCACGCGCACGCGCACGGACAGACACACGCTCCCTGAGCTATGTTTTGACATGAGAGGATCCAGCCCCCACCTCTCTCCGCTCCATCACCATGGTAGCAGACACTTCCTGCTGACCTTCTGTTGGTTGTCAAGGTTTTGTGAATCTGAATCAAGGGCAAGGTGGACACACAAAGCACATCCACGCGCATATGAGACTGTTAACTCACACATGCACACACACACATATGTGCGGACATACGCACCCACGCGCGTGCCCACACGCACACCACACACAGACACACGCACACCACACACACACACACACACACACACACACACACACACACACACACACACACACACACACACACACACACACACACACACACACACACACACACACACACACACACAGACAGGACAAATATCCAAAGATCTGATTATCTACTATACCTATTGGCAGCAGATTACAGCCCAACCCATCCAAAACCAACAGGGAGTAGCCTAGATAGAGGTTATAATCTGTAGATTATAATCTGTAGATTCTGACTCAAACTGCTACAGAATTTCCATGTGGCTTTTCAGACCTGGCCACAAGAGAAGTAATTTAGAATATGTGAATATCATCATATTGTGCACTGTAAGGTATGTGTGTTAGAGTGAGTTTAAAACTCTTTGAGAGTGTGTGTACAGGAGGATCAGATGAGAGGACAGAGACAGTTGGCTCTGATCCCAGGTCAGTCAGTAGGGTAACATAATGGAGGGCATATCTAATTAATGTATTGAATGAAGTTTCCTCTCTCTCTCTGTTTATCTCCTTCTGCATCTTCTTGCCCTCCCTCCCTCCCTCCCTCCCTCCCTCCCTCCCTCCCTCCCTCCCTCCCCCAGTCTCCGTCCCTCCCTCCCTCCCACCCCCTCTCCCCCAGTCTCCCTCCCTCCCTCCCCCCACCCTCCCTCCCTACACCCCACCCAGTCACCCTTCCTCCCCCACCCTCCCTCCCTCCCTCCCTCCCTCCCTCCCTCCCTCCCTCCCTCCCTCCCTCCCTCCCTCCCCCTCACTACACCCCACCCAGTCTCCCGACCTCCCTCCCCCAACCTCCCTCCCTACACCCCACCCAGTCTCCCTCCCTCCCTCCCTCCCTCCCTCCCTCCCTACACCCCACCCAGTCACCCTTCCTCCCCCACCCTCCCCCTCCCTCCCTCCCTCCCTCCCTCCCTCCCTCACTACACCCCACCCAGTCTCCCGACCTCCCTCCCCCACCCTCCCTCCCTACACCCCACCCAGTCACCCTCCCTCCCCCACCCTCCCTCCCACCCCCTCTCCACCATTCTCCCTCCCTCCTTCCTCACAGCTGGATGAGAGGAGCACAGATGCTTTTAGAGCTGACATTTTCTGTCAGTGTAAAAACACTGAATATTTAACCAGTGGGTCTCAGCAGGAGGAGAGGAGCCTGACTGAGACCCCCTCAGTAATGAACTCTCTCTCTCTCTCTCTCTCTCTCTCTCCTCGCTCCCTCTCTCTGATCATGTGGCTTCAGGTAGAGCCTGGCTAGGACTACAGAGGAGAGATCATTGATCTCAATGTCTATGTCTCTGGAAGAGACCCTCTATACATAAAGGTGGCACAATGGGACATAAAATAGAGGATTGTCCATCTGACAAAAGAATATCATTTTCCCCCTCATTAGCAGTTGTGGGTTCGTTATGTTGTTGGAAGTGGGCTACAGTGATTGCTTTGGGAGATTCTCATTTTGGAAAAATCTAATCAAATCAAAGTTATTTATATAGCCCTTCTTACATCAGCTGATATCTCAAAGTGCTGTATAGAAACCCAGCCTAAAACCCCAAACAGCAAGCAATGCAGGTGTAGAGGATCGTCCTCAACTCCTTTGTTCTTTGTCCTCTGCGACCTGAAAACCGATAAGTGGTCGAGTGGTCGAGGAGAGTTTCAATTCGTCAGTAGGTGAATGAAGGAGGCTGCTCACCTCCTTGATGACTTACTTCGACAGAGGATGCTTCTCGCAGCAGGAGGCACAGAAGTGTTTTAGAATCCGCCACACCCTCTTTGAATCAGCTGTTGTTTTCTCGAAGGAGAAAAAGATGCACACATTTAAAAACCAGAAACTGGTTAGTGTTTTATCTGTAACATGTCTGCCACAACTAGCAACATTTGTTTTATCACTTTACACATTTATTCTGGGATTCCACTCCTGTAAATGTAATTTGCCTGATGACGCGAATGGAGAGGGATTCTCGTTTCATACAAGCGCGTTTCCACGTTTCCTCCTTACTCGACTACCTTTGACCTTCAAAAATAGGCAAGGAAAGGACGGAGGAGATAGCAAAACCAATTGAGAAACTCCCAGTGTCCCTGTAAACTCCCTGTTAAGTTATGTTATGGGGAGTAAGAGTCAGAGGGGTCAGTCTGTATAGACTGGGTGTATTGTCAGTCTACTCTGTACAGCCTAGGTGTATAGTCAGCCTGTATTGCCTGGGTGTATGGTCAGTCTGTATAGTCTAGGTGTATAGTCAGTCTGTATAGACTGGGTGTATTGTCAGTCTACTCTGTACAGCCTAGGTGTATAGTCAGCCTGTATTGCCAGGGTGTATGGTCAGTCTGTATAGCCTGGGTATATAGTCAATCTGTATAACCTGGGTGTATAGTCAGTCTGTATAGACTGGGTGCCAGTCTGTCAGAATGTCTCTTTCCGGTCAACAGGCTGTATAGTCATGCTGAGGATGTGTCAGGGCTACAGCTCTGTGTGTTCAGTGTGGCAGTGACAGATGATGCTCTCCACATGACCTGGCTACCAGCCTCATTCACATGCTGTCACACACAGGGAGGGAGAGGACGAAAGAACAGACACAGTCACAGACAGAGCGAGAGAGAGAGAGCTCAATTTTCGGCATGTAATACCATTGAAAGCCGTTACAAATAACCATCCCACAATAGGGAAGTGGGAGCTTAAAGGTTCATGGTCCCCCAGACTACCCACCACAATCAACCCTGTAACCACGGGGAATGAATGTGTCAAAAATAGACATTAATCCATAAGGTGTCAAATTTCGAAGGAAAACTATGAGATCTTGTTGAGAGACAGAAAGAGATAGAAAACATCTCATGAGTTTGTGCTGCAGAAAAGGACACTCTCTCTTTAAAGAGTTGCCCTGCGTTAGCAATGCATTCTGGCAGGGAGAGAGTCTGTGTGTGTGTCTGCTCTGAACAGGACTTTTATTTTTAGCCTGGTATAAACAGACCCAGTTGGGAGGCCCTGTCTAGTGCCCGGTCCTCAGCCCACCTCAGCTCAATCACACACACACACACACACACACACACACACACACACACACACACAACCACACCAATTCACCAGTGTTGCCGCACCCCGCCCATGGAGGAGGGAGGGACGGAAAGAGAGGGGGGGGGTTAGAGCGGAGAGAGAGAGAACTAACACACACAAACCACTGTGCCTGACTGCCCTTTATTCTAGTGGTATACCCACTGACAGCAAGGTGATGGATGACTGTTTCAACTCTGTCTTTGAGCTAAAACCATGCTGCCATTCTCTCCTTCTGCTTTGCTCTTTCTTTCCCCATGCTATAAAGCTACAGGGCCTTGCTCTTTCTTTCCCCGTGCTATAAAGCTACAGGGCCTTGCTCTTTCTTTCCCCGTGCTATAAAGCTACAGGGCCTTGCTCTTTCTTTCCCCGTGCTATAAAGCTACAGGGCCTTGCTCTTTCTTTCCCCGTGCTATAAAGCTACAGGGCCTTGCTCTTTCTTTCCTCATGCTATAAAGCTACAGGGCCTTGCTCTTTCTTTCCCCATGCTATAAAGCTACAGGGCCTTGCTCTTTCTTTCCCCATGCTATAAAGCTACAGGGCCTTGCTCTTTCTTTCCCCGTGCTATAAAGCTACAGGGCCTTGCTCTTTCTTTCCCCGTGCTATAAAGCTACAGGGCCTTGCTCTTTCTTTCCCTGTGCTATAAAGCTACAGGGCCTTGCTCTTTCTTTCCCCATGCTATAAAGCTACAGGGCCTTGCTCTTTCTTTCCCCATGCTATAAAGCTACAGGGCCTTGCTCTTTCTTTCCCCGTGCTATAAAGCTACAGGGCCTTGCTCTTTCTTTCCCCATGCTATAAAGCTACAGGGCCTTGCTCTTTCTTTTCCCATGCTATAAAGCTACAGGGCCTTGCTCTTTCTTTCCCCGTGCTATAAAGCTACAGGGCTTTGCTCTTTCTTTCCCCATGCTATAAAGCTACAGGGCCTTGCTCTTTCTTTCCCCGTGCTATAAAGCTACAGGGCCTTGCTCTTTCTTTCCCCGTGCTATAAAGCTACAGGGCTTTGCTCTTTCTTTCCCCATGCTATAAAGCTACAGGGCCTTGCTCTTTCTTTCCCCGTGCTATAAAGCTACAGGGCCTTGCTCTTTCTTTCCCCGTGCTATAAAGCTACAGGGCCTTGCTCTTTCTTTCCCCGTGCTATAAAGCTACAGGGCCTTGCTCTTTCTTTCCCCATGCTATAAAGCTACAGGGCCTTGCTCTTTCTTTCCCCATGCTATAAAGCTACAGGGCCTTGCTCTTTCTTTCCCCATGCTATAAAGCTACAGGGCCTTGCTCTTTCTTTCCCCATGCTATAAAGCTACAGGGCCTTGCTCTTTCTTTCCCCGTGCTATAAAGCTACAGGGCCTTGCTCTTTCTTTCCCCATGCTATAAAGCTACAGGGCCTTGCTCTTTCTTTCCCGTGCTATAAAGCTACAGGGCCTTGCTCTTTCTTTCCCCATGCTATAAAGCTACAGGGCCTTGCTCTTTCTTTCCCGTGCTATAAAGCTACAGGGCCTTGCTCTTTCTTTCCCCGTGCTATAAAGCTACAGGGCCTTGCTCTTTCTTTCCCCATGCTATAAAGCTACAGGGCCTTGCTCTTTCTTTCCCCGTGCTATAAAGCTACAGGGCCTTGCTCTTTCTTTCCCCGTGCTATAAAGCTACAGGGCCTTGCTCTTTCTTTCCCCGTGCTATAAAGCTACAGGGCCTTGCTCTTTCTTTCCCCGTGCTATAAAGCTACAGGGCCTTGCTCTTTCTTTCCCCATGCTATAAAGCTACAGGGCCTTGCTCTTTCTTTCCCCGTGCTATAAAGCTACAGGGCCTTGCTCTTTCTTTCCCCGTGCTATAAAGCTACAGGGCCTTGCTCTTTCTTTCCCCATGCTATAAAGCTACAGGGCCTTGCTCTTTCTTTTCCCATGCTATAAAGCTACAGGGCCTTGCTCTTTTCCTCTCATATTTTGTGATGTTAATATATGGTCCCTCCCTCTCTCTGTTTCTCTCTCTCCCTCTCTCTGTTTCTCTCTCTCCCTCTCTCTGGTCTGCCGTGACCGTGCAGAACGTTGAGTGACAGACACAGAGCAATAACCCAGCTCTTAACGGCAACATAAATCCCCATTTCCTCTGCACCATGCCACTCTCAGCCCCTCCACCCTTTCATCACACCACCCCACGTTTTCTTAGGGGGGAGAGGGGAGGGCAGGGGAGGCAGAGAAAATGGTCTCCTGCTGTATTCTGCTTGTTCTGAGAACAGGGGGACGTAATGTCCTCTGACAGCTTGAGGAAAAAGACAATTAGCCGGGAACAGTACTAGGAGAAAGGGGGAGACATGGAGGGGGAGGGAACCAGGTGGAAAACAGTATGGAACTGGAGGAAAAGTGGGAAAGGGTATTTGGACAGAGGGCGAGCATACAGTAGGGTGGATGATCTAGGTATAATACATTGGGTTAAGGGTAGGTGTGAGGTTAGCTCAGTGACTCACCGTGACTAAATCAGAGGAAGGGTGTGTGTGTGTGTGTATGAGAGACACTGATGGAATGCGTAGCCCTGGTCTCCCTCCACACCAACCTGGCCCCCGCACTGCAGCTGGCTCGCCTTGATGACATCACACCTAACTGCTTATCCCAGGCTATCTAGGCTATGTGGCGTACACTGAACTGATACCTAGGGAGATAGATTGAATGTAGAAGGGAGGGAAGAGCAGTCAAGCTGTGTGTGTGTGTGTGTGTGTGTGTGTGTGTGTGTGTGTGTGTGTGTGTGTGTGTGTGTGTGTGTGTGTTTGTTAGCATGTTATTACTAGGTGGGCTCATCGAGACCGTCACTGATAGAACTGCACGTTGACATCTATTGAGAGCGGATGTGAATGTGTTTCCTGTGCCAGTCCTGTCTGGCTGCTTACACCAGAGCCAAACCTGATGACCCTGCAACGTATTTGTTTCCCTGTGTTGTACAGTACGTGCGTGTGAACAGTATTCTGCTCGCTCTCTATATATTGTATCAGTGAAAGTTTGTAAATGTCAGGGCCAGGTGTGTGTGTGACGCAGAGATGGTGGTTGTGATTAGAGGTCGGCCGATTAATCGGAATGGCCGATTAATTAGGGCCGATTTCAAGTTTTAATAACAATCGGAAATCGGTATTTTTGGGCGCCGATTTCCGATTATTTACAAAAATGTTTTATTTTATTTTTTTACACCTTTTTAACTAGGCAAGTCAGTTAAGAACACATTCTTATTTTCAATGACTGCCTAGAAACTGTGGGTTAACTGCCTTGTTCAGGGCCAGAACGACAGATTTTCACCTTGTCAGCTCAGGGGTTCCAGTCTTGCAACCGCACAGTTAACTAGTCCAACGCTCAAACCATTGCACTCCACGAGTAGCCTGCCTGTTACGCGAATGCAGTAGAAGCCAAGGTAAATTGCTAGCTAGCGTTAAACTTATCTTATGAAAAACAATCAATCATAATCACTAGTTATAACTATAATCACTAGTTATAACTGTGTTCATTGCACGCAGAGTCAGGGTTAGGCCTAATGGCTGGTGTAACCAATGTGAAATGGCTAGCTAGTTTGCTGGGTGTGCGCTAATACTGTTTCAAACGTCACTCGCTTTTAGATTTGGAGTAGTTATTCCCCTTGCGCTGCAAGGGCCGCGGCTTTTGTGGAGCGATGGGTAACGATGCTTCGAGTCTGGCTGTTGTCGATGTGTTCCTGGTTCGAGCCCAGATAGGGGCGAGGAGGGGGACGGAAGCTATACTGTTACACTGGCCATACTATAGTGCCTATAAGAACATCCAATAGTCAAAGGTATATGAAATACAAATGGTATCGAGAGAAATAGTCCTATAAATACTATAATAACTACAACCTAAAACCTTTTACCTTGGAATATTAAAGTCTCATGTTAAAAGGAACCACCAACTTTCATATGTTCTCGTGTTCTGAGCAAGGAACTGAAACATTAGCTTTTTTACATGGCACATTTTTACATGGCACATATTACTTTCTTCTCCAACACTTTGTTTTTGCATTATTTAAACCATATTGAACATGTTTCATTATTTATTTGAGGCTAAATTGATTTTGATGTTTTATATTAAGTTAAAATAAGTGTTAATTCAGTATTGTTGTAATTGTCATTATTACAAAGAATATATATTTTTTTTTGCCCGATTAATCGGCATCGGCTTTTTTTTTTGCCCCCCCCCCCAGTAATCGGTATCGGCGTTGCAAAACCATAATCGGTTGACCTCTAGTTGTGATCAGACACATGGTCATGTTAGCACAGCTGGACCATAGCACAGTTCCCCACCCACTGACTCCAACACTCTTTGACCACAAACTCTCAAGGTTCCTAAAACATGCCCACACAACATCAATGACCGTACAGGGTCCTGACCAAACCACACGAGCTGAACTTATACAGGGCTGACCACACACGGTTAGAGAGTCAACGGCATTAGCACCAGACAAACCAAGTCACTGGGACGCAGTCTAACTCCCTGTTGTAGCTGCCAGGTGGTTTAGTCCTCAAGCATATTTCCTCCACAACAAGACAACACTGCTCCAGGCCAACAGCTAAATCAGGCTGAACAGAACAAACCTCTGATTATGTCCACTGCAAAGTCAAGACCGCCAGACAGAGAGGACAGAGCAGAGAGGACAGAGCAGAGAGGACAGAGCAGAGAGGACAGAGCAAAGAGGACAGAGCCGAGAGGACAGAGCAGAGAGGACAGAGCAGAGAGGACAGAGCCGAGAGGACAGAGCCGACTGACTATATTACCACAGAGTTACAATGTTGCCGGATTGTGACAATGTATTGGTTCAAACTGGATCTTAGTCAGGTCAAACTCTCTCAGGTTGAAACATGGCATGAAAGAGTAGTCAGAGAGAGAGAGCGAGAGAGAGCGAGAGAGAGAGAGAGAGAGAGAGAGAGAAAGAGAGAACAGCGAGTCCCAGGTAGTAATAAGGCATCATGGCTGGGATCAACCCCCCCTCTTCTCTCCTCCTCCAAGACACACCTGCTCTTTGTTAGACGCCACATAGCAGACAGTGGTGGAGAATCTAAAACACCCCTCCGGCTACTGAAAGGCACGTGGTCTTCCTCTGTGCTGGGTCTATGGTGAAACACACAGGCTCTTCGTTCTCTCTGTGTTTGTACTGTGGAACGCTGGACTGTGAAAGAGTAAAACCTACAGTCCTCTACATGTTCTATGTACAATAACACATTGAAGTAACTGACAATATCATTCGTCAAAAAGGATAAGCACAATAGTGTGCAAAACGATCTAAACAACAAGTTACAATCCAAAGTACAACGTTTATACTAAGGTGACCACCCCTGATATGAGAGGAGTGGACTTTTACCTGGGTGTACTGCCCAACTTGCTGTGTGGAATCCAAGGTTAAGCTGCAAACTATTCCACTAATTTAAAAAACGATCTTCCCAGCCGCTGGCGATCGCTCACAGGAAAATTGGAGAAAAGCCAGAACCTTGAAGCAGTAACGTGTGTAGAGCACCAGCAGGAGAGAGAAAAGATTCCGACTTTGAAGCCTGGACAGCACGGTCTGCCCACAGCGCGAGTGTGTGAGGAGTGTGTGTGAGAGCTGTGTAGGAGGCCTGGCGTGCTGGAGCGGGTACTGACACACACAGGCGGGTTAGGGAGAGTCCCAGACTCTTGGGGGCTGAACCAGACACCGGAGCCCCAGCACCTGGCCATGGCCCTGCCCACCTCTAACCCCCCTTGCCCTCCCCTGGTCTGGACCTTTCCCTCCCTCCCACCCTCCACCTGATCCTAGCCTATCCACTCCCACCTCTTAACCCTGTCACCAAACACCTCCACCCAACCCCCAGACACTCTCTGCTGCTCTCTACCCAACCCCCATATACTCTCTGCTGCCCTCCACCCAACCCCCATCCACTCTCTACTGCCCTCCACCCAATCCCAATCCACTCTCTGCTGCCCTCCACCCAACCCCCATCCACTCTCTGCTGCCCTCCACCCAACCCCCATCCACTCTCTGTTGCCCTCCACCCAACCCCCATCCACTCTCTGCTGCCCTCCACCCAACCCCCATCCACTCTCTGCTGCCCTCCACCCAACCCCCATACACTCTCTGCTGCCCTCTACCCAATCCCCATTCATTCTCTGCTGCCCTCTACCCAAACCCCATCCACTCTCTACTGCCCTATCTCCCTACCACTTAATCTCTCTACTGCCCTATCTCTCTCCCACTTAATCTCTCTCTCTCTCTCTCTCTCTCTCTCTCTCTCTCTCTCTCTCTCTCTCTCTCTCTCTCTCTCTCCCCAACTTCCATTCTTTCTGTTCCCCCTCTCTATCTTTCCCTCTACTCTATCATCATTCCCCAGTGTTTTGCTTGTGGTTCTATATATCCTCTATGAGTGCCTGCACTAGAAACTTCTCTTACCCTACAATCTTCTCCCCCCGCCTCTCTCTCTCTCAACGTGGCACAGGGCTGACTGCAGTCTGAGGGTAGTGGTTAGTACTGGAGCGCTCAGGGCAGAGTTCAGACACAGAACAACAACCACATAATCACAGAGTCCAAACAGAGAGAGAGAGAGAGATAGGGAGAGGCCGAGAGAAAAAAAGAGAAGGAGAGATTGAGAGAAGGCAAGCCCTTCAAATCTCTCACTTCCACGGCTCCATTTTCCACCTCTCTCTCTTCCCTTGCTTCCACACACTATCTCTGTTACATACTTCTGTTTCCTCAGCCATGTGAGCTTATCTAGGACAGCTTGTTCCACTCTTCCTCTGTTGATTCAGGCTTTGTCTCTGCTGCGTGCTTGTAGATAGCGACAGCTTGAGGAAAACGTTATTCCATTACTTTAGTCAACCACAGAGCTGATCTAACAGGGTCATTGGTAAATGCTGATATTTTCATCCCTCCTCTGATCCCGTGATAAAACCTGACAGGGAAACACGTGGATGCCGCCTGCCCTGCCAGAAACGTGTGTATCAGTGCATGTGGGTAGATGTGGGTGGTGTGTGGTCAAGTCAACGTGCATGTTTTTTGAACTCATCAGGAAGCATTTAGCCAGTGTGCCTTTTCGTTTCTTTGCCGTGTGGTGATATGCTACGGAATATGAGTCCTGTGAGACATGTTGCCACACCTGCAGAGGTACAAACAGACAGAAACGTGTGTTCGCATGTTGAACAGTCGCTGAGTGTTTTTCATCTATCTGCTAGCCTCGTGCTGATGCTTGCAATACACGCTGAGGGATTTAGCTCAAAGGCGCATTCTGTCGAAAATATGTACAAGTATGATTGTGTGTACGTGTGTATGTGTGTCACACAAAACTGAAGTTGGAACACATGCTGAGCCATGTTGCACTGAATACATTATGTGTGTGTGCGTGCAGACTTGCATATATGGTGTATGCGTGTGTACCACAGGAGGTTGGTGGCTCGTGGTAATGGCTGAGGCGAAATAGTGGAATGGTATCAAACACATGGTTTGTTCCAGACATTATTATGAGCCGTCCTCCCCTCAGCAGCCTCCTCTGGTGTGTATGTTTATATACATGTAGCTTCAGGCCGAGCTCCTCCCTCCCTTTCTCCCTGCTCTTCCACTGGTATGTGAGTGATGGGAGGGGCGCTGCATGTCACAACATAGCTTCACAACTGAGCACACCGTCTACCCACAGCTGACTGGATCTAACTGGATCTGTGCTCGTGTGTCTGAATAGATGTATATATTTTCTCAGACATGAGTGTCCTATAGGCCTTTACAAATGTGAATGCAGTACTAAACATACGTGTGCATTAAAGTACCTTTCCTATGAGGTAAATGATTTCACAGCCTCTGAAGCACACAGGCCTTCACTGGCCCTTATGAAGGATAACATTATTGTTTTGGTTTGGGTGGAGAGGACCGCCACGTGCCACCACACCTTACCCCTCACCTCAAATTCTTTCCCCTTTCTATTTCCTAACCAAGATCCAGGGGGAGGAGGGAGATATTAGAGTGGAAACCACACCCCTGTTCCACCCTCACGAAACACAGCTATTAACCCCAGTGGTTCATGGTTCCAATAGCACAGAGGCACACAGAAACAGACTGACTGGCTCTGTGGTGTATGGGCAGCAGGCAGCAGGCTGAACGGTGGCCATACTGTAGCTCCACACAGCCAGCCACATTAATCAACACTTCCTTTCCCAGCCGGGCAAACACTGTGGAGATGGTTGCCATGGCAATGAAAGGCTGGCTAGCAGGAAGCGGACACACCTAAGGGATCGATGTGTGTGTGTGACTGGCCCAGGGTCTGGTCTTACTATCGTAGCTGAGGTTCAGTACAAGTAGATGTAGATGTGGCAAACTGTAGATAACACATACAAATGCATATTGTCTGTCTGCATTAATAAGGTATGCACCCTACCTCCAGCCATCTTAAAAGCCCAGCTGTTTTGGAGGATCTTCTGAAGCTCTCTCAGAGGACCCCAAACCCATCCATGCCAGACACCACCCCTCTTCCCCTCCGTCTGGCTGGGCTGTGGGTGGCCTGAGTGGATGTCTTAAAATGTAACATGTTAGAAGCCCCCTCCTCTCCTCTCCCACCAGACACTCCCATCCTCAATAAAGACATGTCTTTGTCCTCTCACAGTATCCTGAATCTGTGTATCCCAATGACATTCCCATATTGGGAAATAGCAGAAGTGCTCCGGATGTTGGAATTCATACAGGAAATAAGCTTGTTTCAGTCCAACCCTTGTCTCTGCTCTGATATCTCTCCTCCGAGCTCAGTCAGGATTACAGGGCTATTTCCAGTTCCTTATCTACGCAGGGACATCACAATTCCATGGCCTAGTATACGGTCCGCAAACTGTAGGTGTTATCAGTAGGCCCTGTGTCACTAAACCTTATACAAACCAAGTGTGTGTGTATTTGTGTGTGTGTGTGTGTGTGTGTGTGTGTGTGTGTTTGTGCCATCTATAACTATAACCACTACTATTCTCTACAGTACTCTGACATTCCCTGCTCGGTCCCTTATCCCAGAGAGAGAGAGAGAGAGTTAGGTGGAAGGAAGGAGGGAGACTTCCCCCATAGAAGGCCTGTGGAATAACCTTGAGCTGACCTTCCTGCTTCACAGAGAACACAGGTAATGAATATTGACACAAGCGGATGACCCATACTGTAGATACAGCATGGTACTGGAGATACCATGTTTGACCCTTTCTCCCTTTCTGTCACCCCCCCCACACACACACATTCCAGACATGCCTTAGGGAGATAGAGGCCTCCAGGACAGTCACACAACGACAGCAGCAGCAGCTATTGTCTGTCAGGACCGAGAGGAGTGGCTTGGGTGTTAGCATGCCGAAGGAGCCTCACTGCTCTCCTCCTCTCTCTCAGACCACACACGAACAAACACGAACACACACACACACACACACACACACACACACACACACACACACACACACACACACACACACACACACACACACACACACACATGCAACAGATAAATAGACAAACTCAAGCAGACACAAATTTAAACAAGAGTGACTCAAAAGTGCTGACCTCAATAGGCAACAAACAGTGTGTGTGTCAGATTTGACAAGATTCCAGCATACTCTATAACCACATCTCTCCAGCCCTCTTCACACCTAACCACAAGCTGACAATCAACTATAAAACATTCATCAGAAGCAACATTCTCTATGCCTGGTTGTTGTCATGTAAAAAACAACTCCAATATGTAGCCTGTCAACCTGCCAGTGCCAGACCTGGATGTAGCTTGTGGATCTGAAATCCTGCAGCGGCGAGTCATATGACACTGCAACAGCACCCTCTGCTGGGCGAAACACAAAATCACCAAAACAAATGATCCATCTAATAGGCATGTCTTGTTTCCTGCCACATCCTTATACTCACAGGCCGTAGACCAGGGGAGGACAACAGGGGCTCCTGGGTTTTATTTTGCTCCAACACACCTGATTAAACATAATTAACTAATCAGGATCTTCAATTTAGCTGTGTTAGTGCTGGTCCCTCCCAGACTGGAGGTGCCCAGCCCTGTTGTGTTTTACCATGCTCCTCCAGCCCTGTTGTGTTTTACCAATGCTCCTCCAGCCCTGTTGTGTTTTACCATGCTCCTCCAGCCCTGTTGTGTTTTACCATGCTCCTCCAGCCCTGTTGTGTTTTACCATGCTCCTCCAGCCCTGCAGTGTTTTACCATGCTCCTCCAGCCCTGCAGTGTTTTACCATGCTCCTCCAGCTGCAGTGTTTTACCATGCTCCTCCAGCTGCAGTGTTTTACCATGCTCCTCCAGCCCTGTTGTGTTTTACCATGCTCCTCCAGCCCTGTTGTGTTTTACCATGCTCCTCCAGCCCTGTTGTGTTTTACCATGCTCCTCCAGCCCTGTTGTGTTTTACCATGCTCCTCCAGCCCTGTTGTGTTTTATCATGCTCCTCCAGCTGCAGTGTTTTACCATGCTCCTCCAGCCCTGTTGTGTTTTACCATGCTCCTCCAGCTCTGTTGTGTTTTACCATGCTCCTCCAGCCCTGTTGTGTTTTACCATGCTCCTCCAGCCCTGTTGTGTTTTACCATGCTCCTCCAGCCCTGTTGTGTTTTACCATGCTCCTCCAGCGCTGTTGTGTTTTACCATGCTCCTCAAGCCCTGTTGTGTTTTACCATGCTCCTCCAGCCCTGTTGTGTTTTACCATGCTCCTCCAGCCCTGTTGTGTTTTACCAATGGTCCTCAAGCCCTGATGTGTTTTACCATGCTCCTCCAGCCCTGTTGTGTTTTACCACGCTCCTCCAGCTGCAGTGTTTTACCATGCTCCTCCAGCCCTGTTGTGTTTTACCATGCTCCTCCAGCCCTGTTTTGTTTTACCATGCTCCTCCAGCCCTGTTGTGTTTTACCATGCTCCTCCAGCCCTGTTGTGTTTTACCATGCTCCTCCAGCCCTGTTGTGTTTTACCATGCTCCTCCAGCCCTGTTGTGTTTTACCATGCCCCTCCAGCCCTGCAGTGTTTTACCATGCTCCTCCAGCCCTGTTGTGTTTTACCATGCTCCTCCAGCCCTGTTGTGTTTTACCATGCTACTCCAGCCCTGTTGTGTTTTACCATGCTCCTCCAGCCCTGTTGTGTTTTACCATGCTCCTCCAGCCCTGTTGTGTTTTACCATGCTCCTCCAGCCCTGTTGTGTTTTACCATGCTCCTCCAGCCCTGTTGTGTTTTACCAATGCTCCTCAAGCCCTGTTGTGTTTTACCATGCTCCTCCAGCCCTGTTGTGTTTTACCATGCTCCTCCAGCTGCAGTGTTTTACCATGCTCCTCCAGCCCTGTTGTGTTTTACCATGCTCCTCCAGCCCTGTTTTGTTTTACCATGCTCCTCCAGCCCTGTTGTGTTGTACCATGCTCCTCCAGCCCTGTTGTGTTTTACCATGCTCCTCCAGCCCTGTTGTGTTTTACCATGCTCCTCCAGCCCTGTTGTGTTTTACCATGCCCCTCCAGCCCTGCAGTGTTTTACCATGCTCCTCCAGCCCTGTTGTGTTTTACCATGCTCCTCCAGCCCTGTTGTGTTTTACCATGCTCCTCCAGCCCTGTTGTGTTTTACCATGCTCCTCCAGCTGCAGTGTTTTACCATGCTCCTCCAGCCCTGTTGTGTTTTACCATGCTCCTCCAGCCCTGTTGTGTTTTACCATGCTCCTCCAGCCCTGCAGTGTTTTACCATGCTCCTCCAGCCCTGTTGTGTTTTACCATGCTCCTCCAGCTGCAGTGTTTTACCATGCTCCTCCAGCCCTGTTGTGTTTTACCATGCTCCTCCAGCCCTGCTGATTGACTGGGAGCTGAGAAGGAGTCAGGACTCCATGCAGCAGCACACCGGTGGCTGCAGCACATAGCTAGCAGCAGCACATACTGTAGCTGGCAGCAGCACACAGCTAGCAGCAGCACATAGCTAGCAGCAGCACATAGCTGGCAGCAGCACACAGCTAGCAGTAGCACATAGCTAGCAGCAGCACACAGCTGGCAGCAGCACACAGCTAGCAGTAGCACATAGCTAGCAGCAGCACACAGCTAGCAGCAGCACACAGCTAGCAGCAGCACATAGCTTAGTGCCACATTACCCCACTAATCTCTCCTTATCCCAGCATTCCTGCACACATATAATATTCCCCAAGTCCACCTGACACAGATAACTGTCGGATTACCGCATGACGCAATCCTCAGGGATCACAGAGAAAGCAGGAAAACAAGACAGTGAACATGTTCAACAACCCCCCCACACACAGCAGGGTGGGAGTCCTTTAGAACCTGGAGTCTGGAGATATATTGTGCTGTTGCAATTATTGCCCGTATAAATACCAGCTTTCTACTATCTGTGAAACCAACAATAGCACAGGCCCAGTGACCCACAACCTCTTTCCATGTCTGAGGGATTTTCACGCACCACTTCATACAATATCTGGCTTGATTTGTCCCACCATGACTGACATCCTCACAACTGACACGCTTCCATGCTTCATCCTACACCATCCACCACCATGACTGACATCCTCACAACTGACACGCTTCCATGCTTCATCCTACACCATCCACCACCATGACTGACATCCTCACAACTGACACGCTTCCATGCTTCATCCTACACCATCCACCACCATGACTGACATCCTCACAACTGACACGCTTCCATGCTTCATCCTACACCATCCACCACCATGACTGACATCCTCACAACTGACACGCTTCCATGCTTCATCCTACACCATCCACCACCATGACTGACATCCTCACAACTGACACGCTTCCATGCTTCATCCTACACCATCCACCACCATGACTGCATCCTCACAACTGTCACAGAAATCGCAAACACACACAGACATGCCTGCATACATACACACAGACAAACGTCTCCACTCACTGAGGTGTAGGCGGTCTTTCCCAGGCTGTGGTTGTGATTGAGGTTCTGGTTCTCCTGCTCTCTGCTCTGCAGCCCCGCCAGGTGTCTCTCCAGAGCTGCCCAGTCCATGGTGGGCAGGGCCTCTTCCTCCACAATCTCCTCCTCTCTGTATCCCCCCATCCGTCCTCCTATTCCTCCTCCTCCACCAACGCCCCCTCCTCCAACGCCGCCTCTGACCCGGCTGGGGCGCCTGTGGCTGGGCTTGGTGGCCCCCGTGCCCCTGGGTACTGGCCTGGTAGGGGAGTGGGGCAGGATCAGGTTGCCATTCTGTTTCAGTTCCTCAGGCACGGCAGCAGCGAAGGTGGCTGTGTGTCCACTGTGAGTAGGAAGGGGTGGAGGCTTCACATCCTGGAACTCCTCGGCCAGACTGCGGCTGTTCACTGGTTTCCTGAAGCCCCCGCCTGGCGCACCTACCACAACCCCACCCTCCTCCTGGCCAGGGGCCTGCTGGGAGCTGTAGTCGTCCCCGTACTCGCTCTTCCACTCCTCAATCACCTTCTTCTTGTACTCCTGGTAGTCCTCATCCTCCTCATAGTCCTCATCCTCCAGGGTTGCCAGATCCAGGGAGGGAGAGGATTTGTAGTCCCCTTCTAAGGTTGCCAGTTCCAGGGATGGGGAGGACTTGTAGTCCTCCAGGCATGCCAGGTCTAAGGAGGGAGAACAGGGTGTCACCTTGTTGGAGTTGGACTCGGAGCTGGAGCGACTGGAGGCGTCGCTCCCCAAGTCCATGCCATCCTCCCGGTAGTCCTGCAGTGGAGAGAGAAACAGGGATGGAGAGAAAGGTGGGAGAGAGGAGGAATGGAGAAAAATAGATATAAATAGAGGTAAGAAACAATGAGGTTGAAAAGAGAAATGATGATATTGAGATAAAGATAGAGGTTGAAAGAGAGAGAGAGAGAGGAAGAGAGGGACACAAACAGAGCATTTAGGGAAGTGTGCATACAGAGATTACTGTTGTGGTTTGAGACCAACAACCACAGAAAACTTCCTGCCCCGGTAGAACTTCCTTCCTCTACATTAATTTCCTTGGCACCGTTTCAGTCCCTCTCTGACACATTTTCTCCTCTCCTCTCTGAGACAACCACTCCTCTCCTCCCTGAGACAATCTCTCTTCCCAGACAAACTCGCTCCTCTCTGAGACAACCTCTCCTCCCAGACACACTATCTCCTCTCCTCCCTGAGACAACCTCTCCTCCCAGACACACTCTCTCCTCTCCTCTCTGAGACAACCTCTCCTCCCAGACACACTCTCTCCTCTCCTCCCTGAGACAACCTCTCCTCCCAGACACACTCTCTCCTCTCTGAGACAACCTCTCCTCCCAGACACACTATCTCCTCTCCTCCCCGAGACAACCTCTCCTCCCAGACACACTCTCTCCTCTCTGAGACAACCTCTCCTCCCAGACACACTCTCTCCTCTCCTCCCTGAGACAACCTCTCCTCCCAGACACACTCTCTCCTCTCTGAGACAACCTCTCCTCCCAGACACACTCTCTCCTCTCTGAGACAACCTCTCCTCCCAGACACACTCTCTCCTCTCCTCCCTGAGACAACCTCTCCTCTCCTCCCTGAGACAATCTCTCCTCTCCTCCCTGAGACAACCTCTCCTCTCCTCCCTCAGACAACCTCTCCTCCCGGACACAATCTCTCCTCCTTGAGACAACCTCTCCTCTCCTCCCAGACACACTCTCTCCTCTCTGAGACAACCTCTCCTCCCAGACACACTCTCTCCTCTCTGAGACAACCTCTCTTCCCAGACACACTCTCTCCTCTCTGAGACAACCTCTCCTCCCAGACACACTCTCTCCTCTCCTCCCTGAGACAACCTCTCCTCTCCTCCCTGAGACAACCTCTCTTCCCAGACACACTCTCTCCTCTCTGAGACAACTTCTCCTCCCAGAAACAGTCTCTCCTCTCTGAGACAACCTCTCCTCCCAGACACACTCTCTCCTCTCCTCCCTGAGACAACCTCTCCTCTCCTCCCTGAGACAATCTCTCCTCTCCTCCCTGAGACAACCTCTCCTCTCCTCCCTGAGACAACCTCTCCTATCCTCCTTGAGACAACCTCTCTCTCTCCTCCCTGAGACAACCTCTCCTCTCATCCCAGGCACACTCTCTCCTCTCCGAGACAACCTCTCCTCCTCTCCTCTCCTCCCAAACACACTCTCTCTTCTCTTATCCTCCCTGAGACAATCTCTCCTCTCCTCCCAGACACACTCTCTCTTCTCTTCTCCTCCCTGAGACAACCTCTCCTCTCCTCCCAGACACACTCTCTCTTCTCTTCTCCTCCTGAGAAAATCTCTCCTCTCCTCCCTGAGACAACCTCTCCTCCCTGAGACAACCTTTCCTTTCCTCCCAGACACACTCTCTCTTCTCTTCTCCTCCCTGAGACACTCTCTCCTCTCCTCCCTGAGACAATCTCTCCTCTCCTCCCTGAGACACTCTCTCCTCTCCTCCCTGAGACAATCTCTCCTCTCCTCCCTGAGACAACCTCTCCTCCCGGACACACTCTCTCCTCTCCTCCCAGACACACTCTCTCCTCTCCTCCCTGAGACAATCTCTCCTCTCCTCCCAGACACACTCTCTCCTCTCCTCCCAGACACACTCTCTCCTCTCCTCCCAGAAACACTCTCTCCTCTCTGAGACAACCTCTCCTCCCGGACACACTCTCTCCTCTCCTCCCAGACACACTCTCTCCTCTCCTCCCTGAGACAATCTCTCCTCTCCTCCCTGAGACAATCTCTCCTCTCCTCCCTGAGACAATCTCTCCTCTCCTCCCTGAGACAACCTCTCCTCCCGGACACAATCTCTCCTCCTTGAGACAACCTCTCCTCTCCTCCCAGATACACTCTCTCCTGCCTGAGACAACCTCTCCTCCAGGACACAATCTCTCCTCTCTGAGACAACCTCTCCTCTCCTCCCTGAGACAACCTCTCCTCCCTTCCCTGAGACAACCTCTCATAACCTCCCTGAGACAACCTCTCCTCTCCTCCCAAACACACTCTCCCTTCTCTTATCCTCCCTGAGACAACCTCTCCTCTCCTCCCAGATACACTCTCTCTTCTCTTCTCCTCCCTTAGACAATCTCTCCTCCCAGACACACTCTCTCTTCTCTTCTCCTCCCTGAGACAACCTCTCCTCTCCTCCCAGACACACTCTCTCTTCTCCTCTCCTCTCTGAGACAACCTCTCCTCTCCTCCCAGACACACTCTCTCTTCTCCTCTCCTCTGAGACAACCTCTCCTCCCAGACATACTCTCTCCTCCCTGAGACAACTGCTCCTCTCCTCCCTGAGACAACCTCTACTCCCTGAGACAACCTCTCCTCTCCTCCTGGACACAATCTCTCCTCTCTGAGACAACATCTCCTCTCCTCCCAGATACACTCTCTCCTCTCCTCCCTGAGACAACCTCTCCTCTCCTCCCAGATACACTATTTCCTCTCCTCCCTGAGACAACCTCTCCTCTCATCCCAGACCCACTCTCTCCTCCCAGACCCACTCTCTCCTCTCCTCCCAGATACACTATCTCCTCTCCTCCCCGAGACAACCTCTCCTCTCATCTCAGACCCACTCTCTCGTCCCAGACACACTCTCTCCTCTCTGAGACAACCTCTCCTCCCAGACACACTCTCTCCTCTCTGAGACAACCTCTCTTCCCAGACACACTCTCTCCTCTCTGAGACAACCTCTCCTCCCAGACACACTCTCTCCTCTCCTCCCTGAGACAACCTCTCCTCTCCTCCCTGAGACAACCTCTCTTCCCAGACACACTCTCTCCTCTCTGAGACAACTTCTCCTCCCAGAAACAGTCTCTCCTCTCTGAGACAACCTCTCCTCCCAGACACACTCTCTCCTCTCCTCCCTGAGACAACCTCTCCTCTCCTCCCTGAGACAATCTCTCCTCTCCTCCCTGAGACAACCTCTCCTCTCCTCCCTGAGACAACCTCTCCTATCCTCCTTGAGACAACCTCTCCTCTCCTCCCTGAGACAACCTCTCCTCTCATCCCAGGCACACTCTCTCCTCTCCGAGACAACCTCTCCTCCTCTCCTCTCCTCCCAAACACACTCTCTCTTCTCTTATCCTCCCTGAGACAATCTCTCCTCTCCTCCCAGACACACTCTCTCTTCTCTTCTCCTCCCTGAGACAACCTCTCCTCTCCTCCCAGACACACTCTCTCTTCTCTTCTCCTCCCTGAGAAAATCTCTCCTCTCCTCCCTGAGACAACCTCTCCTCCCTGAGACAACCTTTCCTTTCCTCCCAGACACACTCTCTCTTCTCTTCTCCTCCCTGAGACACTCTCTCCTCTCCTCCCTGAGACAATCTCTCCTCTCCTCCCTGAGACACTCTCTCCTCTCCTCCCTGAGACAATCTCTCCTCTCCTCCCTGAGACAACCTCTCCTCCCGGACACACTCTCTCCTCTCCTCCCAGACACACTCTCTCCTCTCCTCCCTGAGACAATCTCTCCTCTCCTCCCAGACACACTCTCTCCTCTCCTCCCAGACACACTCTCTCCTCTCCTCCCAGAAACACTCTCTCCTCTCTGAGACAACCTCTCCTCCCGGACACACTCTCTCCTCTCCTCCCAGACACACTCTCTCCTCTCCTCCCTGAGACAATCTCTCCTCTCCTCCCTGAGACAATCTCTCCTCTCCTCCCTGAGACAATCTCTCCTCTCCTCCCTGAGACAACCTCTCCTCCCGGACACAATCTCTCCTCCTTGAGACAACCTCTCCTCTCCTCCCAGATACACTCTCTCCTGCCTGAGACAACCTCTCCTCCAGGACACAATCTCTCCTCCCTGAGACAACCTCTCCTCCCTTCCCTGAGACAACCTCTCATAACCTCCCTGAGACAACCTCTCCTCTCCTCCCAAACACACTCTCCCTTCTCTTATCCTCCCTGAGACAACCTCTCCTCTCCTCCCAGATACACTCTCTCTTCTCTTCTCCTCCCTTAGACAATCTCTCCTCCCAGACACACTCTCTCTTCTCTTCTCCTCCCTGAGACAACCTCTCCTCTCCTCCCAGACACACTCTCTCTTCTCCTCTCCTCTCTGAGACAACCTCTCCTCTCCTCCCAGACACACTCTCTCTTCTCCTCTCCTCTCTGAGACAACCTCTCCTCCCAGACATACTCTCTCCTCCCTGAGACAACTGCTCCTCTCCTCCCTGAGACAACCTCTACTCCCTGAGACAACCTCTCCTCTCCTCCTGGACACAATCTCTCCTCTCTGAGACAACATCTCCTCTCCTCCCAGATACACTCTCTCCTCTCCTCCCTGAGACAACCTCTCCTCTCCTCCCAGATACACTATTTCCTCTCCTCCCTGAGACAACCTCTCCTCTCATCCCAGACCCACTCTCTCCTCCCAGACCCACTCTCTCCTCTCCTCCCAGATACACTATCTCCTCTCCTCCCCGAGACAACTTCTCCTCTCATCTCAGACCCACTCTCTCGTCCCAGACACACTCTCTCTCCTCCCAGACCCACTCTGTCCTCTCCTCCCAGACCCACTCTCTCCTCTCCTCTCAGACTGACTCTCTCCTCCTGTTTGTTCATATTTGTTCATATTTCCTTATCTGTGTCTTTGGCAATGTCTTCCCAACAATAATGATCAATGTGAGGAATACCAATCTCTTTCTCCAATCGTCCCGAGGGGAATGCCACTGCCATGGCTTTATATATAACATGCACTGCAGTGGCTGTGAGTGACTTAAACGGATGGGTGGCTGTCTAACCTTGACTGTCTGCAGTGTGAGGCCACAGTGTGTGTTGCTGTTGTTGCCCAGTGCCAGAGCAATCACTGTCTGATTGATTGCCAACTTAATGAAAATGCCCACCTTGTTTATGGGCCTCCACAAATCTCAGCGTGACCTGAACCTCTTTGGGTGTTTTCACCTCTTATTTTCAGCGGCCGCATTAACATAGCGCCTGGCATCACTTTTAAAAGTTAATGAAAAACAAGCAGCAGCAATTTATTCAAAGTCACAACTGGAAAAAACGAATTGTTATGCATCCAACACACCAAGACTGATTGATTGATGATGTTTATTGTCCTTCATTTTTCTTGTGGCCTGTTCATTTCGAAATACACCAAAGAATGGAGTTCACAAAGTGTTGACGAAGTGATTACAATACATTTGAATACAAAAATGGCAAACCCTGACATTAAAAACAATCAGTACAACCACCAACAGAGACAAGCACCTCAACAGTAACCCTTTTTTCCCACCAACCACATTCGATAAGACTTATCTTAAAGGGATACTTAGCATGCTAGTAGATACCCATAGACTTCCAATAATTGCGCTAACGCTAGTTAGCACTGGCTGGGGAAACGACCTCTTAACTTCCCTCTGGATAAGAGCGTCTGCTAAATGACTTAAATGTAAATGTAAATGTTCATACTGGACACAGAGACATAAACGTGGTATCCACTAGTTAATATTTAAGGTCTGCTTATAACTATGTAATAACGGTTCATATGCAGTTTATAAGCAAACCTGCAGATGAAATGATACCAGCACCTAATCTATACACAGCACACCTAACTTTATGTCTGTGTCATCACTGATGTTAGTCGCCAGTTGAATTAATCTACCCAGTGATTCAAAACTGTGACTCAACTCCTTAGAGAGGTTCAATTTATTGACGCAGTGTCACTATACAGAACACAACTTCATTCAGACCTAATGAACCTTTTTCTTATGGAACATGGACCGTTGTTCCATCCAGAGACTTGGATTTAAAAACAATTTCAGTATCTTTATAATTCTTTGCTCATTCTAGGCAATAACCATACAATCTCTTTACAGTAAAGATCCTTGTTTGATAGATTGTTCTAATCCTTTCTGACACCCCCCCCCCCTCCCTACATCCACCGGGACTGCTATTTCATTTCTTCTCCCAGACCCAGACAGACCCAGTATAATCTGGGGGGTCAGGCTGGCAACAGTCGAGCTGTTGGCAATAGTGGCTCACTGTAACTCACACTCTCGCAAAATGGCAATGTTTCGTTACATTGATTTTATATTGTGAATGTGGACTATTTTAACAAGGACAACATCTGAAAAGGGGGTTGACACACCGATTGATAGCTTGCACCTCGTGCCAATGTCGTAGTAGGCTAGTTGACGTCTAGGCGGGGACATATGCGCGCATCCTGCACCTCGCCCCATATCCCCGAGTCCAGTCACGTTTATGATTAAGATTCGAGATCAGAATGTTGTATAGGCTACATTTGACACATCGCCTACACGAGGTCACGAATCCATGCGCAGGCGTTTAAAGAGTGGTGCGCGTTCGTTACAATGTGGCTACAATGATCCATCCGGTTGCTTTTATTCGAAAGTCTGCCTGCCATTCCAAGATGATTCAAAAACGATTATATTAGCCTACTCTGTACATTATAACTAAGAAGCTAGATAAGGGATCATGGCGTGTTTCCTTTAGCTCCAGCCATTAAAGTAGGCTACCACTTTAGCCTATAGTGGGGAAGCCGTGGGAATCCGTTTTAAATCTCAACCTGCGAGTCGTTAAAAGCGCAACGGCTCAATTGGTGGGAATGAGTGTAGCGTAGCCTGTATAATTCTAAAAAGAATAGAACAGCTCTAGGCCTATCAAACACGTCGGAATTAAAGTGACGCTTCCAGCTCCTGTATTATCATATTAATACAATGTTTGGCATCGGTTCATTTGAGTCCGTGTAAAATGTGTAGCCTTATTATTTAAAGTGATTCAGAAGGAGAAAAATCCCGTCAAGACATCCGGGCGGGGGAGCGGTGGGCCCCGCTTTGGTTCATCCTCTCTCCGATTAACCTCGTAGCCTACACTGGGTGGATTTGGCCGTACAATACATGCAAATTGACAGCTGCGCGGAACCCCACCCCGACAGCAAGGCGGGTGTTTTGTGTTTAATTTGTGTCTTGGAGGGGACACTGGCCACAATAATAAACCCCTGTCGTTTTAATGTACTTTTGAATAAGCTACAAAACCAGTTTGCACTTGCTTATTAGGCTAAATGGTCATTACATTTAACGCCCATGCCTCGTGGTGTCATTTAGGCTACCCAAACCTCTGCTCTGTGCAATAGCCCACCCGCTGTGGTAAAGTGTGTTCAGTCGATGCCAATTAATACAAACCTTTAATGCAGGTAAATACTGTATCAACTTCAGAAACAGATAGAGGGCAAATAGCCATCTGCAGAGTCATTCATCCTCAAATGATGTAATGTTCCCAAAAAGTAACGGGAAAACCTCATCCCCCGGCAACAGCGGTGACAGTACCATCCAATTTCACAACGCAGATGACAACCAAAATAACGAGTCCACACTGACGACAGGGTTCCTATCAATAGACCACACTGCACTACATATCAATAAACACTGTTTACCCCTCCATGGTTAGGCTGATATAGGCTATTGAATAAGACAGCCTATATCCTATAATAAACCAGCTCAAGCACCGACTGTACTAATGATAGTCTACTAACCTGCAAACGCCCTATATTAAAATGTCTGAATGACAGAAAACAGCCTATTCTAAATAAATCTAGTATGACCGATGACCTATAGAAGACCTAAATTAAGGTAACGCAAATAGCCCAGCCTATGGGTTGAATAGTCATCACAACAAACGCAGCACCAATACTTACTGTCATTTTCTCTGTAAGATCTCTTGTCTCAAGACATTTTAAAGTCAATACCAGTCAACAATTGGGTCTTTATTTGTCAGTACACTCGGGAGATGGTGAGGATATTATCCGCTACCCGGAGATATTAGAGAAAGCCGGTAGATTGTTGAGAGCGTATGCCAGTCCAGTCATTGCTCTGTGTGTATCCGCCGCGGAGCCCAACCCTTGAGCCCTACCGAGAATGAGTTTAAAAAAAAGACACGTTAAAATAGATGAGTTAAAAAATAATTGTGCGCTCCCAGATCGCCTCTCCTCTCTTCTTTCCCGGTACAGACGTCAAACGTCGCTTCTACTGTTCAGCGCATGCACACACAAACTCACAGAGTGATTGGCGAGAGAATGTGAATGTGTCTCTCTCCGCGCGTTTTTGTCGTCCGCACAAGTCAGCCTCGCACGTATCTCTGCTTTCCAGTGCATTCAACTTAACGCTCACACACAAAGCAAAGAAGCTCCCTGCCACAGCGGCGTCTCAACTTCTCCAGCGCTCTATCCCAGCAGGCTGCTCTGAGGACAAACTGACGACAGAACAGTAGCCCTGCCTTCTGCACTCACTGACCTTGCGAATGGTATATTGAGGGAAAGAGCCAGAGAGAGAAATATAGGCAGAGAGAGAGAGAGAGAGAGAGAGAGAGAGAGAGAGAGAGAGAGAGAGAGAGAGAGAGAGAGAGCGGAGAGATGAGAAAGAAAGAGCCCAACACTATATCTAGTTGAATAATTCAAGATGCCCTGGTGCTCTGAATAGGTTTGGAACCGTTTCTGTCACACTGTGAATACATAAGCTATAAGTAGCCTTGGACATCTCAAGGATACTGCTGTCATGTCCTTTGTAACTGAAGTGCTGTGTTGAGGAACATAAAGATAGATCTAGTCTTCTGGACAGACCTGTGTTTTGGCCCAGAGGGTTGTGGTCTGTTTTGTTACCAAGCTCTGTTTAGTCTCAGTCTTTTGCCAGACTGCCATGCAGTAGGGTGGCACTGGGCAGCACTGTCCACAGAATTCATTGGCTGTGTCTTAAATCACACCCTATTCCATATAGTGCTCTACTTTTGGCTAGAGTCCTCTGACATCTCATTCTCCATCTCCCTTTTGGCCAAGGCCTATTCTCCATATAGTGCACTACCTCTATCCAAAAGTAGTAAAGAACATCCACTGGGCAAAAACTGGTTGAATCAATATTATTTCCAAGTCCTTTTAATCCCCAAAAATCAATGTGATGACGTTGAATCAACGTGGGAAACGAGTTGGTTTTGCAAAAAAAAATCATCAACATACGGACATTTTGTCTTTTTTTCACCCATCTTTTACCCTTAATCCAATGACATGGTGAAATGTTTTGTTGATTTCACATTGAGTTCACAAGTCGTAGTTGAACTGATGTCTGAGCTCAGTGGCTAAAATGTCACCTGAGATTTACCACTGTTGAATGCACATATGGACAGCTGCACTCACAGGGTTGAGACAGGGTTAACACAAACATGTTATTCCTCTGACATGTTTTATGATTGGAACTGGTAATATACACGGAACAAAAATATAAACGCCACATGTAAAGTGTTGGTCCCATGGTTCATGAGCTGAAAAAAAAATCCAACACATTTTCCATACGCACAAAAAGCTTATTTCTCTCAAATGTTGGGGAAAAGGGTATTTACATTCCTGTTAGTGAGAATTTATCCTTTGCCAAGATAATCCATCCACCTGAAGCTGATTTCAACTGCATAATTATTACACAGCTGCACCTTGTGCTGGGGACAATAAAAGGCCACTTTAAAATGTGCAGTTTTGTCATACAACACAATGCCACTGATGTCTCAGGTTGTGAGGGAGTGTCCACCAGAGCTGTGCAGTTTTGTCATACAACACAATGCCACTGATGTCTCAGGTTGTGAGGGAATGTCCACCAGAGCTGTGCAGTTTTGTCATACAACACAATGCCACTGATGTCTCAGGTTGTGAGGGAGTGTCCACCAGAGCTGTGCAGTTTTGTCATACAACACAATGCCACTGATGTCTCAGGTTGTGAGGGAGTGTCCACCAGAGCTGTGCAGTTTTGTCATACAACACAATGCCACTGATGTCTCAGGTTGTGAGGGAGTGTCCACCAGAGCTGTGCAGTTTTGTCATACAACACAATGCCACTGATGTCTCAGGTTTTGAGGGAGTGTCCACCAGAGCTGTGCAGTTTTGTCATACAACACAATGCCACTGATGTCTCAGGTTGTGAGGGAATGTCCACCAGAGCTGTTGCCAGATAATTGAAATGAACATTGTTTTAGAAAATTTGGCAGTACGTCCAACCGGCCTCACAATCGCAGACCACGTGTAACCATGCCAACCCAGGACCTCCACATCAGGCTTCTTCATCTGCGGGATCATCTGTGGAGGTTCAGGGGGGGTGCTGAGGAGTATTTATGTCTGTAATAAAGCCCTTTTGTGGGGGAAAACTCATTGTGGGTGAGCCTGGCTGCACCTCTGCCCAGTCATGTGAAATCCATAGATTAGGGCTTAATTCATGTATTTCAATTGACTGATTTCCTGATATTAACCGTAATTCAGTCAAATCTTAAAAATTGTTGCATGTTGTGTTTATATTTTTGTTCAGTACAGCATTTTCAGACATGGGTATCAAATTAAGACTCAGAGCATTACAACCACCTATAACACACATATGCTGCGCGGCCCAGATTTAAACCTCTAAACATAGTTTATTGGAGGAGGATGGGAGCGGTGTGCAGATATATAAATATATAATAGCAGCACAAAGGATTAAGGCCTGGTAATGAAAGAGCACTACTTCAAAGACCCCTCACTGAGACACTCTCCTCGCTACAGAGGGGACACCACCATCAGGGATCTCCCCAAAGAGAGAGGCAGCGGGGGCCCTATCGCTATCTCCCCCTCACACCCCCCCATTCCCATATTTCCCACTTCCCCCACTTCTCATCAGACAGATCCCCCAAACGCCAATTGGTCACAGAGGCAGTGAGCTACCAGATAGTTAAATGCCTTTAGGGAAGCTGGGACACTTTTGGGTTCCTCATCCAGTGAGGAACGTGATGTGGGTGAGTTAACAGTCTCACCAGGCAATTAGCTTGTCAACAGGAGGCTAATCTAGTGTGTTTTAGTCCTCTACGTACCCCCCCCCCCCCCCCCCCCCCAACACTTACAACCCCACACCCTCAACTGCGATACCCAACCTTCTTGAAGTTCCTTTATTACCTCCCTTCAAGTAAAGGCCATAGCAATTATTTGATCCAAAATGCCTCTCTGCCCTTTACAAATTGGACCAGAAAACATCTGTGAAGCGTCAGAGAAGATCTTCAACGACATGATAGAGATGTCCATGTCAGTTCACTCGGAAGGCTTTTGATCGATGTCTTCAACCAATCTTCAAAAGAAGACCGTACTGCAGATGACTTTTACTGTACTTTTTTGATTTAGGACAGGCGGTCAAAGGAAGTTCACCAGTCAACATCACACAGTACGGCTCACCCCAGGCACCTCAACCCTGTTGTGTTTCTATCACTGTGCCCTGCAGTGCCAATGAACAGTGAGGTGGCTATGAAACTGCCAGCCAACAGGCCTCACCCGTCATATGGGCGCTCGGAGGGGCACAGAATTCATCCCAGATCTACCTGGAACTGCCTACCTGCCAATCACCCAGAGCTGGGCTGCATGGTGAAACTATCTATCTGACAGATATCACTGAGGTCCTATTACTGACAGAGAGATAAGGGCTAGAAAAAAACACTTTCAGGTAATACTCGGAAAAACAGAGAACATATTCATTCCTCTGCTTATATCCGTCTCACAGGCGTTTAAAAAACAGACCGCCTGACAGTCGTTGAGAAATGGAAGCTGTCTGCCTCGTCAGGAACTCACCCACTCTGACGGAGGAACACAGACAGTGACCTTGGAGGCTTCCACACAGGGAGAACAGTCTCCCTTCTCTCTCTCTCTCTCTCTCTCTCTCTCTCTCTCTCTTTTTTCTTTCATGTCAGAAGAGCAGGAATAAAAAGAACCCCCCTTGAAGTAAGACGAGTTGAACCACACAATAGACACTGAACCGTCAAAAACAGGACTGGACATGGCTGTGGTACAACCCTCAAGCCTTGAGTGGGGAAATGACCTGTTAGGTTAGGAGACACTAAATCCCACATGGGGACTCTAACAACCCTCTCCTCTCAGGTCACAATCTCCTGCCATGTCTTGTTAGGCAGATGGCTAAAAAAAGATCCACTGCTACAGAGCAACGGTCCCCAGATACCAACTACCTCTACCCCAAGATACCAAATACCAAAACCCTGTGGGAGCATTGGGAGAGGGAGGCAGGCTGTCATTGATGAATGTCAGATGTCCACAATGGAGATCTGATCTTTGACTGGCTAAACGACTCACTGGTACTGAATATCAACAGGGTATGTGAAAGACAGGTATTCAGCCTAACCATGTGACAATTGCCTCTGTGTTAAAACCATGTGAGTTTAGAGAAAGCGGGTAGGGTTGTGTGTGTGTGTGTGTGTGTTTCATGTTGTTTCATGCAGGATGGGTTAGCTGAGGAAAGCTGCTTACATTTAGGTTGACGATTAACACCTGATTCTATCAATGTAGCATTTGATATGATGAACAACGTTAGCCGTTAATGAAGTGTGAAATGAGTTGCTAGAAAAACATAAAGTGGCATATTTTTTCCCTGAACAGTGTAGAAAGCCATTCATTAGATTCATTAAGATGACAAGCACATCAGACTCCAAACAGGAGCCTATCTGCAGTGTGTTCTTTCCTGGGTGAAATATAATTGGAATGCTGAGTTTGTGTAATATGTCTTTGTTTTAATAGGAGTGAATCAGTCACCCAGCCGCAGTGCTCCACATCTATCTTGTGTCTGCAGACCTTATAAACCCTTAACAGAATGGACACATCTATCTGCAGTTCTGCACTGCCACCAGCCTACAGAGGACAGACAGGAGATAATACGAAAGGAGTAGAATTCATGTGGAATGATGGTGTTGATGCAAGAAGGATCTTAATTGAAAATAAATGGCACATTTTCATTTTTGAATTGGAATTTCCGTTTATCTCCTCAACTGACTGAATGGAAATAGAATTGACATTTACCCTGCCCTGTAAGGATACAACCAGTGAAGTTTGAGAGAGTTTGCTCATTAACTTCATGAGTTATAATTCTAAGTTGTGACCTGAGTCATCAGTGTGACAGGAGAGATCAGGATCGGCGTAGGAGCAGAAGATGGAAGCCCACTTCAGGCTGATTACATCAAACTGAAGGCTACTGCTAATTAGAGGGAAGGCAGGGGATGGTAATTAACTAAAGTAGCCAAGCCAGGAGAGGCCTCCTGTGGGAGGGGGAGAAATATAGGCCCGGGTCTGCATCGTCCCTCAGGCTCTTTAACCATGTACCAAAGTGGAGAGAACTCAACGTTTTATTGTTAGGGTCCTGATACTTCTCAGTTTAACATCCTCTCACCCGCCTCTCTCTTTGCCTCTCTCTCCTTCCCTCTCTCCCTGCCTCTCTCTCATTCCCTCTCTCCCTGTCTCTCTCTCCCTGCCTCTCTCTCCTTCCCTCTCTCCCTGCCTCTCTCCTTCCCACTCTCCCTGTCTCTCTCTCCTTCCCTCTCTCCCTGTCTCTCTCTCCTTCCCTCTCTCCCTGCCTCTCTCTCCTTCCCTCTCTCCCTGCCTCTCTCTCCTTCCCTCTCTCCCTGTCTCTCTCTCCTTCCCTCTCTCCCTGCCTCTCTCTCCTTCCCTATCTCCCTGCCTCTCTCTCCTTCCCACTCTCCCTGTCTCTCTCTCCCTGCCTCTCTCTCCTTCCCTCTCTCCCCGCCTCTCTCTCCTTCCCTCTCCCTGCCTCTCTCTCCTTCCCTCTCTCCCTGCCTCTCTCTCCTTCCCTCTCTCCCTGTCTCTCTCTCCTTCCCTCTCTCCCTGCCTCTCTCTCCTTCCCTCTCTCCCTGCCTCTCTCTCCTTCCCTCTCTCCCTGCCTCTCTCTCCTTCCCTCTCTTCCTGTCTCTCTCTCCTTCCCTCTCTCCCTGCCTCTCTCTCCTTCCCTCTCTCCCTGCCTCTCTCTCCTTCCCTCTCTCCCTGTCTCTCTCTCCTTCCCTCTCTCTCTGCCTCTCTCTCCTTCCCTCTCTCCCTGTCTCTCTTACAGACGTCATAGTTAGAAATGATTTCTTCAAAAGGCTGAGACTCACTCTCACTCTATCAACTAGGGTTGCAAAGGGAGAGTTTATTACTGGAAACTTTGAAAGTTTAACAGTAAACTACCAGAATGTTGGTATCTTTCAAGGATTTTATATAATCTATCACAAGACATCTAGTGGCCCATTTGGGTATTTCAGATTATCACAGGTGTCGGTAATCATCTCTCGCCCTTCTGCGTGGCCTTAACACATGTAAAATATATGAAATATTTAAATAACATGATTTTAAAATAAAATAAATGTATGACAAAGCTGTAAAACATCCTAAATATAAACCATACATTTAGTGAATACCATTGGTGTTTAATATGAAGGTTTCAGCATGAAATATCCTTTATATATTATTTTACTAACTTTTTATTTATTGACTATGTCAATATGTATTTGTTGTCAATCTTTTGGCGTCAAACTGGTGGAAGTTGTGAAAGAAGTCAATAGTTGGAAGAGTTGCAGAGTTAATAAAAATAATGCTGATTTGTTGATTAGATGCCTTTTTCAGTAATTGGGCTATTTTCTATAGTTATTCAAGTATAAATTACCAAAGTTCCGATAAGATTGCCAAAGATTTTCTGTTAATTACCAAAATTACTGAAGATTCCATGAACTTTGGTAAATTTACCGGTAGCTTTGCAACCCTAATCTCAACAGCTACACATTTATATTGCCATAGCTTCTCTCTTGAGATCCTTCTCTTTTCTGCAACAAGGCATAAAAAA
This sequence comes from Oncorhynchus nerka, assembly GCF_034236695.1. Taxonomy (NCBI): domain Eukaryota; kingdom Metazoa; phylum Chordata; class Actinopteri; order Salmoniformes; family Salmonidae; genus Oncorhynchus; species Oncorhynchus nerka. The sequence goes on along the minus strand of NC_088409.1, from coordinate 66,072,385 downwards.
CAGCTAGCCCAGCAGTTAAAGGACTAGTTCACTATTTTACAACTTGATGTTAGATGGTTCCTTACCCTGAAAGTCGTCTATGGACCAGGACAAACTGTTGGTTCATGGTTCAATTTTCTTTAAAACGACCATTACAAACTTCAGCTAACTTTAGCCACCACTAACCTAAAAATCTATGGAAGTGACGGTGGCATGTGAGCATGTTTTGAAAAATGTTAAAATCAACTGAAATCAATTACATATTTGATTTGATGTTACGTAAAGGTGATTTGGCCATAAAAAAAAATACATGCTCACATGCCCCCATCACTTCCATAGATTCTTTGCTAGCGGTGGCTAAAGTTAGTAATGGTTGTATAAAGGGAACGGAACCATGGATTCCAGTTTCTCCTGGCCATAGAATACTTTCAGGGTGAGAAACCATCTAACATCAAGTTGTAAAATAGTGAACTAGTCCTTTAAGTCAGAGAGAAACTGTGAGACTCAGACTGTGTCTGGTCCCTCAGCTGGCTGGACAGGCACACCTCAATGCCCATCTCTGTCTCTCTGCCCTGTCAGCACTACAGATAACGAGGGACACAGTTGCCTGCCCGACATACACACATTTTATTGCCCAACACCAAATTGGAACACGTCTCAGGTGCTTTTAAGCATGCAACGCTCCCGCTATTCTCCCCCTTCGCCGTAAACGACTCAATGCAGAGATCCGCAGGGGGAGAGGAGTTGATTTAGAGAGGGAATAAAAAGATGGAGAGAGAAAGAGAATCATGGAGGGGAGGGGGAGAGGAAGGCAGTGTGTCTGCCACTGAGGTGTGTTGTTGCTCCAAGTTGAAATTGCCCCACTGAACACAGGTCTAGAATCAGATTACCCTCCCAACAATCCTAACCTGAACCATTAGAGGGTTAAACACAGTTGACTTCAGATCAGATCACAGGTGACAACTCCATTACACCTGAGCGGGTGGAGGAGGTGACAGGCTGTAGACAAGGTTTGTGCGACATCATGACGACAGCAGGGGACCTGGAAGGTGGCAGAACGCTGTCCAGACCAATTATTCATTGTTCGGAGTCACCAGACACCACTCTGTCCCGCTTCACATACTCACACAAATCCTCATAACTCAACAACACATCTGACAGACGGACTGAGAGAGGAAGAGGAGAGAAGCGAGATGGAGGGAAGAGAGAGAGAGGAGTGGGGGGGGTAGAAAATGAGAGGGAAATAAGGAGAGCTAAAGTGTGAAAGATGGGAAGACAAGAAAGAGAGGGAGGAAGAATATGAGCGAGAGAGAGAGAGAGAGAGAGAGAGAGAGAGAGAGAGGAAGACTGTATCTGGGTTCTTGGCTATAAGTCACATAATGACAACAGAGGGCTAGGGGGATGATTGCATTATGAGCTCTGCATCTACCCTCAATCATCATGCATATTCACATATTCATTGATGCTTATGTTATTGTACTGTATTACAGTAGGTGCATGCAAGACAGCAGAATAGCAATGAGACCAATAAAGCACCACAGTATGAGTCATAATACACATAAAACCAAGCAGTTAAATAGGGAAATGGTCCCAGTCGTTTTTCCACCATACATTTTTTCCCATAGAGGATTTTAGAAACACTTTGTGTAGGCTCACCCTGCGTCATGTTTAGATCTCTCTGGGACACGGTGACTTTTAGCAATACAGTGGCAAGGGAAAGTATGTGATCCCTTTGGAATGACCTGGATTGCTGCATAGGTTGGTATAATTGTTTGTGTGTTATTAGTTGAAGCACACCGTGTTGGCCTATTGTTGTGACTAAGATAAAGATCAGATCAAATTGTATGAGTCATTTATGCAGAAATCCAGGTCATTCCAAAGGGTTCACCTACTTTTTCGTGCCACTGTAATATTCAATATATTCCTTCACTTTGGGGCACTATACATCACTATACTATACAGCCTGAAATGAAGACTCATCAAAAACAACACGCAACAAATAAGAACCCCTAAAGGACTCATATTATATGTTCTTTTAAGATCTCTGCATTCGCCTTTAGTCCTGATAGGTACTCAAGACAGGCAGCAAACGTGTGCCGCTTCGAGGTGTACAGCAACTGTTCGCGATGTGAGGGAGCACTTTAAGTTTAAACAATTCAGGAGAGAGAGAGAGAGAGAGAGAGAGAGAGAGAGAGAGAGAAAAGAAGAAGAGGTGAGCGCTAGTGAGTAGAACAAACGCATTTAGAGAAACGGCACTCAAGTCCTTTCACAAGACCGATGGGATGTCGGGGAAGAAATTAAACGTCGCACTTCACGGAGGGACACAATGGGAAATGGTCTTTTAGGTTTTTGAAGAAAAAAAAAGACACAACAAGGATGGTGGGTGCCTTTCGCTGTCAAATGCAGTTTTGAAGCACTCCGTGGACTACATCTGTTTTCATGGTGATCACTGTAAAAGGATCCTATACAGTGGAGAGACGGGTGTGGGTTGGTTGCCTAGGTCACAGTTCTGACAGAACGATGTTCAGAGATTACACAAGGAATCCAAGAGACAGGAAGGAAATGAGATCGTATTAAACTAGAGTGAACTTTCATAGTCAGGCACTTGAAGTGGATTATGAAGTACAACAGGGATGATTAGACTTAATCCATTCATGAAAAGCCATACCGATATAGAGCAAAGACGACAGAATGGATGGCTTGATTGAATTAAAGAGGGTTTGGTTTGACAAACACAGGTAGGAACAACTAATTACACTCCATTGTAAAAAGCCTATAATACACTGAGGGCACAAAACATTATGGACACCTGCTCTATACATGACAAAGACTGACCAGGTGAATTCAGGTGAAAGCTATGATCCCTTATTGATGTTAAATCCACTTCAATTTGTGTAGATGAAGGGGAGGAGACAGGTTAAAAAATGATTTTTAAGCCTTGAGACAATTGAGACATGGATTGTGTACAGTGGGGCAAAACAGTATTTAGTCAGCCACCAATTGTGCAAGTTCTCCCACTTAAAAAGATGAGAGGCCTGTAATTTTCATCATAGGTAGTACACTACAACTATGACAGACAAAATGTGAAAAAAAATCCAGAAAATCACATTGTAGGATTTTTAATGAATTTATTTGCAAATTATGGTGGAAAATAAGTATTTGGTCAATAACAAAAGTTTATCTCAATACTTTGTTAAATACCCATTGTTGGCAATGACAGAGGTCAAAAGTTTTCTGTAAGTCTTCACAAGGTTTTCACACACTGTTGCTGGTATTTTGGCCCATTCCTCCATGCAGATCTCCTCTAGAGCAGTGATGTTTTGGGGCTGTTGCTGGGCAACACAGACTTTCAACTCCCTCCAAAGATTTTCTATGGGGTTGAGATCTGGAGACTGGCTAGGCCACTCCAGGACCTTGAAATGCTTCTTACGAAGCCACTCCTTCGTTGCCCGGGCGGTGTGTTTGGGATCATTGTCATGCTGAAAGACCTAGCCACGTTTCATCTTCAATGCCCTTGCTGATGGAAGGAGGTTTTCACTCAAAATCTCACGATACATGACCCCATTCATTCTTTCCTTTACACGGATCAGTCGTCCTGGTCCCTTTGCAGAAAAACAGCCCCAAAGCATGATGTTTCCACCCCCATGCTTCACAGTAGGTATGGTGTTCTTTGGATGCAACTGAGCATTCTTTGTCCTCCAAACACAACGAGTTGAGTTTTTACCAAAAAGTTATATTTTGGTTTCATCTGACCATATGACATTCTCCCAATCTTCTTCTGGATCATCCAAATGCTCTCTAGCAAACTTCAGACGGGCCTGGACATGTACTGGCTTAAGCAGGGGGACACGTCTGGCACTGCAGGATTTGAGTCCCTGGCGGCGTAGTGTGTTACTGATGGTAGGCTTTGTTACTTTGGTCCCAGCTCTCTGCAGGTCATTCACTAGTTCCCCCCGTGTGGTTCTGGGATTTTTGCTCACTGTTCTTGTGATCATTTTGACCCCACGGGGTGAGATCTTGCGTGGAGCCCCAGATCGAGGGAGATTATCAGTGGTCTTGTATGTCTTCCATTTCCTAATAATTGCTCCCACAGTTGATTTCTTTAAACCAAGCTGCTTACCTATTGCAGATTCAGTCTTCCCAGCCTGGTGCAGGTCTACAATTTTGTTTCTGGTGTCCTTTGACAGCTCTTTGGTCATGGCCATAGTGGAGTTTGGAGTGTGACTGTTTGAGGTTGTGGACAGGTGTCTTTTATACTGATAACAAGTTCAAAGAGGTGCGATTAATACAGGTAACGAGTGGAGGACAGAGGAGCCTCTTAAAGAAGAAGTTACAGGTCTGTGAGAGACAGAAATCTTGCTTGTTTGTAGGTGACCAAATACTTATTTTCCACCATAATTTGCAAATAAATTACTAAAAAATCCTACAATGTGATTTTCTGGATTTTTTTTTTCTAATTTTGTCTGTCATAGTTGAAGTGTACCTATGATGAAAATTACAAGCCTCTCTCATATTTTTAAGTGGGAGAACTTTTTTGCCCCACTGTATGTGTGCCATGTGTGGGCAAGTAAAAAGATTGAAGTGCCTTTGAACAGGGTAAGGTAGTAGGTGCCAGGTTCTTCACACTCAACAGTTTCCTGTGTGTATCAAGAATGGTTCTTAATCTTTTGTACACTCACTTTATATTATAACAGCCTTGGCTAAATATTAGCAGGTGGCTTTCCGCCGCGCAGTTACTCCAGACTAGGTTAACTAATGACAGCGAGTCGAGCAACTGTGATGGACTCAGAGCTGTAATGGATAAAAAGGCAGGCAACTCTTGTGCAGCCACTAATGCGTGAGAGCCATAATGGCAGCGAGCCACTCCAGCTGAAATGTATGTGCTGTCACACCCAGAGTGGACAACGGAGAGGTCCCTGTGTGCTCTCTCCAGAAAAAAGGCCTCACCTCGCGCCCCTCGGGGACCGTTCCACACTGAACCACGCTCGAGGAGAGATTATCGACACGATCACGCATAAGCACACATCTCAACCGCTCCCATCATCTCTCTCCCATCTTCTCTCTCCCTTCTTCTTTCTCCCTTCTTCTCTCTCCCTTCTTCTCTCTCCCTTCTTCCCTCTCCCTTCTTCTCTCTCCCATCTTCTCTCTCCCTTCTTCTCTCTCCCTTCTTCTCTCTCCCATCTTCTCTCTCCCTTCTTCTCTCTCCCATCTTCTCTCTCCCTTCTTCTCTCTCCCTTCTTCTCTCTCCTTTATTCTCTCTCCCATCTTCTCTCTCCCTTATTCTCTCTCCCATCTTCTCTCTCCCTTCTTCTCTCTCCCTTCTTCTCTCTCCCTTCCTCTTTCTCCCTTCTTCTTTCTCCCTTCTTCTCTCTCCCTTCTTCTCTCTCCCATCTTCTCTCTCCCTTCTTTCTCCCTTCTTCTCTCTCCCATCTTCTCTCTCCCTTCTTCTCTCTCTCTTCTTTTCTCCCTTCTTCTCTCTCCCTTCTTCTCTCTCCCTTCTTCTCTCTCCCTTCTTCTCTACCCCTTCTTCTCTCTCAATTCTTCTTTCTCCCTTCTTCTCTCTCTCTTCTTTTCTCCCTTCTTCTCTCTCCCTTCTCTCTCCCTTCTTCTCTCTCCCTTCTTCTCTCTCCCTTCTCTCTCTCTTCTTTTCTCCCTTCTTCTCTCTCCCTTCTTCTCTCTCCCATCTTCTCTCTCCCTTCTTCTCTCTCCCATCTTCTCTCTCCCTTCTTCTCTCTCCCTTCTTCTCTCTCCCTTCTTCTTTCTCCCTTCTCTCTCCCATCTTCACTCTCCCTTCTTCTCTCTCTCTTCTTTTCTCCCTTCTTCTCTCTCCCTTCTCTCTCCCTTCTCTCTCCCTTCTTCTCTCTCCCTTCTTCTCTCTCTCTTCTTTCCTCCCTTCTTCTCTCTCCCTTCTTCTCCCTCCCTTCTCTCTCCCTTCTTCTCTCTCCCATCTTCTCTCTCCCTTCTTCTATCCCCCTTCTTCTCTCTCCCATCTTCTCTCTCCCTTCTTCTCTCTCCCTACTTCTCTCTCCCTTCTTCTCTCTCCCTTCTTCTCTCTCCCTTCTTCTCTCTCCCTACTTCTCTCTCCCTTCTTCTCTCTCCCTTCTTCTCTCTCCCTTCTTCTCTCTCCCTACTTCTCTCTCCCTTCTTCTCTCTCCCTTCTTCTCTCTCCCATCTTCTCTCTTCCTTCTTCTCTCTCCCTTCTCTCTCCCTTCTTCTCTCTCCCTTTTTCTCTCTCTCTTATTTTCTCCCTTCTTCTCTCTCCCTTCTTCTCTCTCCCTTCTCTCTCCCTTCTTCTCTCTCCCTTCTTCTCTCTCCCATCTTCTCTCTCCCTTCTTCTCTCTCCCATCTTCTCTCTCCCTTCTTCTCTCTCCCTTCTCTCCCTTCTTCTCTCTCCCTTCATCTCTCTCCCTTCTTCTCTCTCCCTTCTTCTCTCTCCCTTCTTCTCTCTCCCATCATCTCTCTCCCTTCTTCTCTCTCCCTTCATCTCTCTCCCTTCTTCTCTCTCCCTTCATCTCTCTCCCTTCTTCTCTCTGTCTTCCTTGCTTTTTCTTCTGCTCCATCTCTACCTCCCTCCGCTTTTATCTCTTTCATCTTCTCTTTATTTATTTCTCTCCATCTCTCGTTCCCTATTTCTAAACCTCTCTCCATCTCCCATCTCTCGTTCCCTATTTCTAAACCTCTCTCCATCTCCCATCTCTCGTTCCCTATTTCTAAACCTCTCTCCATCTCCCATCTCTTGTTCCCTATTTCTAAACCTCTTTCCATCTCTTATCTCTCGTTCCCTATTTCTAAACCTCTCTGTCTCCCATCTTTCGTTCCCTATTTCTAAACCTCTCTCAGTCTCCCATCTCTCGTTCCCTATTTCTAAACCTCTCTCCATCTCCCATCTCTCGTTCCCTATTTCTAAACCTCTCTCCATCTCCCATCTCTCGGAGGAGGGGAAGGGGGGTTGAAGGTGGATGGCTGGAGGCTGTCTTCACCTTGTGTAAACACGCTGAAACTTTAATGGACACTAACGTCATCAGAGGGCCCCCTCTGAGAGGAGAGAGGGAGAAGAGAGCCGAAGCTTTCAAACCGCCATCCCGCATCAGTCTGTTAATCTTTCCCTCCTTCTCTACTCCCTCAAAACCTCCCTGCCTCTTCTCACCTCAGAGCAAGTCATGCATGCTCCCTCCCATACTGGCACCAGCTGAGAGAGCTGGGGGTGGGTGTTCTTATGTTCTTCCCCTGTGCCACCTTAGCCCTTACCCCCTCCCCTCCCTCAGTGCCCAGGTCTGACCTGTATGGTGACAGCCTGCATGCGTTCTGTGGGCTGGAAAAGCTGTCTGATAAGCACAGTGGGCTGTATGCATTCTGTGGACTGGAAAAGCTGTCTGATAAGCACAGCGGGCTGCATGTGTTCTGTGGGCTGGAAAAGCTGCCTGATAAGCACAGCGGGCTGCATGTGTTCTGTGGGCTGGAAAAGCTGCCTGAAAAGCACAGCGGGCTGCATGTGTTCTGTGGGCTGGAAAAGCTGCCTGATAAGCACAGCGGCCTGCATGTGTTCTGTGGGCTGGAAAAGCACAGAGGGCTGCATGTGTTCTGTGGGCTGGAAAAGCTGTCTGATAAGCACAGTGGGCTGCATGTGTTCTGTGAGCTGGAAAAGCTGTCTGATAAGCACAGCGGCCTGCATGTGTTCTGTGGGCTGGAAAAGCTGTCTGATAAGCACAGCGGCCTGCATGTGTTCTGTGGGCTGGAAAAGCTGCCTGAAAAGCACAGCGGGCTGCATGTGTTCTGTGGGCTGGAAAAGCTGCCTGAAAAGCACAGCGGCCTGCATGTGTTCTGTGGGCTGGAAAAGCACAGCGGGCTGCATGTGTTCTGTGGGCTGGAAAAGCTGTCTGATAAGCACAGTGGGCTGCATGTGTTCTGTGAGCTGGAAAAGCTGCCTGAAAAGCACAGCGGGCTGCATGTGTTCTGTGGGCTGGAAAAGCTGCCTGAAAAGCACAGCGGGCTGCATGTGTTCTGTGGGCTGGAAAAGCTGCTGTCTGATACAGTAAAAGCACAGTGGGCTGCATGTGTTCTGTGGGCTGCACAGCGGCCTGCATGTGTTCTGTGGGCTGGAAAAGCTGCCTGAAAAGCACAGCGGGCTGCATGTGTTCTGTGGGCTGTAAAAGCTGTCTGATAAGCACAGCGGGCTGTATGCGTTCTGTGGACTGGAAAAGCTGTCTGATAAGCACAGCGGGCTGCATGTGTTCTGTGGGCTGGAAAAGCTGCCTGATAAGCACAGCGGGCTGCATGTGTTCTGTGGGCTGGAAAAGCTGTCTGATAAGCACAGTGGGCTGCATGTGTTCTGTGGGCTGGAAAAGCACAGCGGGCTGCATGTGTTCTGTGGGCTGGAAAAGCTGTCTGATGAGCACAGTGGGCTGCATGTGTTCTGTGAGCTGGAAAAGCTGTCTGATAAGCACAGCGGCCTGCATGTGTTCTGTGGGCTGGAAAAGCTGCCTGAAAAGCACAGCAGGCTGCATGTGTTCTGTGGGCTGGATGTGTTCTGTGGGCTGGAAAAGCACAGAGGGCTGCATGTGTTCTGTGGGCTGGAAAAGCTGTCTGATAAGCACAGTGGGCTGCATGTGTTCTGTGAGCTGGAAAAGCTGTCTGATAAGCACAGCGGCCTGCATGTGTTCTGTGGGCTGGAAAAGCACAGCGGGCTGCATGTGTTCTGTGGGCTGGAAAAGCTGTCTGATAAGCACAGCGGCCTGCATGTGTTCTGTGGGCTGGAAAAGCTGTCTGATAAGCACAGCAGCCTGCATGTGTTCTGTGGGCTGGAAAAGCTGCCTGAAAAGCACAGCGGCCTGCATGTGTTCTGTGGGCTGGAAAAGCTGCCTGAAAAGCACAGCGGGCTGCATGTGTTCTGTGGGCTGGAAAAGCTGTCTGATAAGCACAGCAGCCTGCATGTGTTCTGTGGGCTGGAAAAGCTGCCTGAAAAGCACAGCGGCCTGCATGTGTTCTGTGGGCTGGAAAAGCTGCCTGAAAAGCACAGCGGGCTGCATGTGTTCTGTGGGCTGGAAAAGCTGCCTGAAAAGCACAGCGGCCTGCATGTGTTCTGTGGGCTGGAAAAGCTGTCTGATAAGCACAGCGGCCTGCATGTGTTCTGTGGGCTGGAAAAGCTGCCTGAAAAGCACAGTGGGCTGCATGTGTTCTGTGGGCTGGAAAAGCTGCCTGAAAAGCACAGCGGCCTGCATGTGTTCTGTGGGCTGGAAAAGCACAGCGGGCTGCATGTGTTCTGTGGGCTGGAAAAGCTGTCTGATAAGCACAGTGGGCTGCATGTGTTCTGTGAGCTGGAAAAGCTGCCTGAAAAGCACAGCGGGCTGCATGTGTTCTGTGGGCTGGAAAAGCTGCCTGAAAAGCACAGCGGGCTGCATGTGTTCTGTGGGCTGGAAAAGCTGTCTGATAAGCACAGTGGGCTGCATGTGTTCTGTGAGCTGGAAAAGCTGCCTGAAAAGCACAGCGGGCTGCATGTGTTCTGTGGGCTGGAAAAGCTGCCTGAAAAGCACAGCGGGCTGCATGTGTTCTGTGGGCTGGAAAAGCTGTCTGATAAGCACAGCGGCCTGCATGTGTTCTGTGGGCTGGAAAAGCTGCCTGAAAAGCACAGCGGGCTGCATGTGTTCTGTGGGCTGGAAAAGCTGCCTGATAAGCACAGCGGGCTGCATGTGTTCTGTGGGCTGGAAAAGCTGTCTGATAAGCACAGCGGGCTGCATGTGTTCTGTGGGATGGAAAAGCTGTTTGATAAGCACAGCGGGCTGCATGTGTTCTGTGGGCTGGAAAAGCACAGCGGGCTGCATGTGTTCTGTGGGCTGGAAAAGCTGTCTGATGAGCACAGTGGGCTGCATGTGTTCTGTGAGTTGGAAAAGCTGTCTGATAAGCACAGCGGCCTGCATGTGTTCTGTGGGCTGGAAAAGCTGCCTGAAAAGCACAGCAGGCTGCATGTGTTCTGTGGGCTGGAAAAGCACAGAGGGCTGCATGTGTTCTGTGGGCTGGAAAAGCTGTCTGATAAGCACAGTGGGCTGCATGTGTTCTGTGAGCTGGAAAAGCTGTCTGATAAGCACAGCGGCCTGCATGTGTTCTGTGGGCTGGAAAAGCACAGCGGGCTGCATGTGTTCTGTGGGCTGGAAAAGCTGTCTGATAAGCACAGCGGCCTGCATGTGTTCTGTGGGCTGGAAAAGCTGTCTGATAAGCACAGCAGCCTGCATGTGTTCTGTGGGCTGGAAAAGCTGCCTGAAAAGCACAGCGGCCTGCATGTGTTCTGTGGGCTGGAAAAGCTGCCTGAAAAGCACAGCGGGCTGCATGTGTTCTGTGGGCTGGAAAAGCTGCCTGAAAAGCACAGCGGCCTGCATGTGTTCTGTGGGCTGGAAAAGCACAGCGGGCTGCATGTGTTCTGTGGGCTGGAAAAGCTGCCTGAAAAGCACAGCGGGCTGCATGTGTTCTGTGGGCTGGAAAAGCTGCCTGATAAGCACAGCGGGCTGCATGTGTTCTGTGGGCTGGAAAAGCTGTCTGATAAGCACAGTGGGCTGCATGTGTTCTGTGGGATGGAAAAGCTGTTTGATAAGCACAGCGGGCTGCATGTGTTCTGTGGGCTGGAAAAGCACAGCGGGCTGCATGTGTTCTGTGGGCTGGAAAAGCTGTCTGATGAGCACAGTGGGCTGCATGTGTTCTGTGAGCTGGAAAAGCTGTCTGATAAGCACAGCGGCCTGCATGTGTTCTGTGGGCTGGAAAAGCTGCCTGAAAAGCACAGCAGGCTGCATGTGTTCTGTGGGCTGGAAAAGCACAGAGGGCTGCATGTGTTCTGTGGGCTGGAAAAGCTGTCTGATAAGCACAGTGGGCTGCATGTGTTCTGTGAGCTGGAAAAGCTGTCTGATAAGCACAGCGGCCTGCATGTGTTCTGTGGGCTGGAAAAGCACAGCGGGCTGCATGTGTTCTGTGGGCTGGAAAAGCTGTCTGATAAGCACAGCGGCCTGCATGTGTTCTGTCGGCTGGAAAAGCTGTCTGATAAGCACAGCGGCCTGCATGTGTTCTGTGGGCTGGAAAAGCTGCCTGAAAAGCACAGCGGCCTGCATGTGTTCTGTGGGCTGGAAAAGCTGCCTGAAAAGCACAGCGGCCTGCATGTGTTCTGTGGGCTGGAAAAGCACAGCGGGCTGCATGTGTTCTGTGGGCTGGAAAAGCTGTCTGATAAGCACAGTGGGCTGCATGTGTTCTGTGAGCTGGAAAAGCTGCCTGAAAAGCACAGCGGGCTGCATGTGTTCTGTGGGCTGGAAAAGCTGCCTGAAAAGCACAGCGGGCTGCATGTGTTCTGTGGGCTGGAAAAGCTGTCTGATAAGCACAGCGGCCTGCATGTGTTCTGTGGGCTGGAAAAGCTGCCTGATAAGCACAGCGGGCTGCATGTGTTCTGTGGGCTGGAAAAGCTGTCTGATAAGCACAGCGGCCTGCATGTGTTCTGTGGGCTGGAAAAGCTGCCTGAAAAGCACAGCGGGCTGCATGTGTTCTGTGGGCTGGAAAAGCTGTCTGATAAGCACAGCGGCCTGCATGTGTTCTGTGGGATGGAAAAGCTGCATGAAAAGCACAGCGGGCTGCATGTGTTCTGTGGGCTGGAAAAGCTGTTTGATAAGCACAGCGGCCTGCATGTGTTCTGTGGGATGGAAAAGCTGTTTGATAAGCACAGCGGCCTGCATGTGCTCTGTGGGCTGGAAAAGCTGCCTGAAAAGCACAGCGGGCTGCATGTGTTCTGTGGGCTGGAAAAGCACAGCGGGCTGCAAACAGGTGTGACAGGTTTCTTCTTCTCCCCCTCTGATGGAACCAAAACCCCGGCTAAAACCTAAATTCTTCCTGCCCGCTGCCACCACATTTTACACCCTTGCTAGAACCGTACCACTCACTGCCACCACATCCCAGTGTGTCACCTAGATGTGATGCTACAGACTCAAATTCAACGGCTATATCTCAGGGATGGCTGTGTGTGTGTGTGTGTGTGTGCGTGCGTGCGTGTGTGTGTGTGTGTGTAAGAACCAAGAGGGAGCCTAGCGGTTAAGTGCGTTGGGCCAGTAACAGAAAGGTTCAAATCCCTGAGCCGACCAGGTAAAGGTGCCCCCTTGAGCAAGGCACTTAATCCTAACTGCTCATGTAAGTCGCTCTGGATAAGATGTCAAATGTGGCATTAGTACACTCAGATAGTCCTAGTTAAATTCTTGCTTGAGAAATTGCTCTTGCTCAGAAGCTTTTTGACCATTTTAATTGAAAACAATCACAGTAAAGTTCATAAAGGGATACTTCGGGATTTTAGCAATGAAGCCCTTTATCTACTTCCCCAGAGTCAGATTAACTTGTGGATACCATGTTAATGTCTCTGTGTCCAGTATGAAGGAAGTTAGAGGTAGTTTCCCCAGCCAATGCTAACTAGCATTAGCCAATGACTGGAAGTGTATGGGTATCTACTAGCATGCTATGGGTATCTACTAGATACCCAAGTATCCCTTTAATTGTTACCTAGAAACAACATTTTGATATTGAGATAACAACGGCTGCATTGGGCCTTTAAAAGTTGAGAATGTTTGAGAGAGATGCCTTGTGGCAACCAGCCAATGTCGTTTTCCCCTCGTCATGTTTTGGCTGCCTGCCAAAAGGTCCAGAGGCATTAACATTCCCACTGTGAATGACTGACTACGCTTTAGAGCCATTGACACAAAACAGAATCATTCCTTGATCTCTCTCTCTCGCCCCCTCTCTCTGCTCCTCCCTTTGTTCCTACGGCCAGACCTTTCAGCCTAAGTGGTCAGTAATTACGCTTCTTAGAGAGAGGGATGAGAGAAGAGATGGACAGAAATGGACCAGAGGGCAGACAATGAATCACAAGTTAAGAGCACTACAGCAGTCTCTCTTTCTATAATATCTCTCTCTCTCTCTCTCTCTCTCTCTCTCTCTCTCTCTCTCTCTCTCTCTCTCTCTCTCTCTCTCTCTCTGGTAAGATGCTCAGACAAGGAACAGAAAGGGTGAGAGAGGCGGTGTGTGTTTTTTGGGGGAATCTGAGGATAGAGCCAAGTCACGCTCCTACAGCCACTCCCTCCCCTCTCCTCCCCCTCCCTTCCCATCCCACCGCCGCTGAAATAACCCCAGAATAAAAGAACAGCTCACCTTGTTCAGAACAAGAGGAAACAGAAGAACAGAGAGGAGGGAAATGAGGTTCCACAGATGTCAGATTGTGAGTCAGATTCAGCAGTGTTGGCACTACATAGTTTTTTTAGAAGGGGGAATGAGGGAGGGCAGAGAGAGATAAGTGTGGAGGGGGAGGGAGATTGTTATGTGGGCCTGTTTATACCATAGAGGAGAGCAGGGCTGTGTTCTAATCAGAACAATAAGGTCACCTATCCAGGGAGGGAGGGGTCAGCATGATCCTAGCCAGGGAAATGTCACTGGTCCTGCATAGGCCTGTTTGAGTAATCTCACCGCATCACAACAACAACCTATCGATCACCCACTAATTGGTAATGGATGAGGGTCACTGTATGCAGAAAACGCAGGTGTGGACACACACACACACACACACACACACACACACACACACACACACACACACACACACACACACACACACACACACACACACACACACACACACACACACACACACACACTCTCCTCTGGGACATACTCAGGTGGATAATCCCAAATCAAGTTGATCAAGGTCTAAGCGCTAATGGAAAGGAGATAGACGAACCATCCTTTTCCAACCCTCCCTGAAACACACAGTTAATGAGCCTGTTTCATGGCGCACCACGCTAGCTGGATCAGGGGTACTCCTGAGATACATTAGCATTGTACTAACTATCTCCAGTTAAGCGGTTATTATGGATTTCCACCAGCCTGTAATCGTGATGGGAGTGGAACATGACCAGGGTACAGAACACTGACCTCCCGCTGACCATCCACACACACACACACACACACACACACACACACACACACACACACACACACACACACACACACACACACACACACACACACACACACACACACACACACACACACACACACACACACACACACAGAGAGATGATGTGGTACACTACAACATATTATTAGAAGGTCTGCAGACATCACAGTGTACAAACAAACCAGTTATTGCAGGGGGGTGAGAGCACGCCAGCCCAGCCTGTCCAGGGCAGCGTCTGGCTGGGAGAGACAGGACTGTCACAGCAACACAGACAAGTACAGACCCCAGCATCACAACTAAGGGAGAGAGAGACACAGGCCCTATTGTTGCACATTACAGTCCCTCAGAAAGAATGCTAACCACAGTGAAACCAATCAAATGGGAGCTGGCCATGTGTCTGAGTCTGGGTCAGAGCGTACAACACAACAGTATACTTCCTACACTTGGCTTGTTGTTTTTCTGAAATTGTTTTCATTAATTGTTTTTATCCATAGCTAAAGTTTGTTTTGCTACTGATTCCGTGACGCGGTCCAGCTTTACGGCTGGGATGGCAAGTTTGTGTCCCGGATTCCTGTTAAGTAGCAGTTAGCTGCTAGCCATCATGAAAACGGAGCAGGGTAACGCTAGCTGTGCTAGCCCACAGGTGTTTTTATCCACGGCTGGGAACAAAAGCTTCAGTTGTGAAATTATTTCCACACAATCACAAGAGGAAGATATGGAACTGGATAATGGACAGGCATTATCTGCCCTAAATGCATCACCATCAGGAAGCTTAGGGAAGAGATCCTCTAGCTGTTAGCTCAGCTGAGAGAAAAGGAAAACCTGCTTTCTCTGTACACCAACCTTGCTGTAACCCAGGCTAACCCAATCTCAGTTTTAAATGCCTCGTCCTCCATGAGTCGGGCGGCGTTCATCTGTCCCAATCCACCAGACAGATGTGAAGCTCAACTCTGCGGCCCATGGCAGACTGGACACTCGCAAGGTGTAAGAGATCGAGGAGGCAGTCTGGTCACCCATCTATCCGAGAAGATCAAACAGCTTGGCCTCGCTTGAGATGGACCTACCAGCTACGGGAGTCAGCACAGGTCCTGTGTGTATATCAACAGCCAGCGGCCGCCCAGTGGCACCCTCCCCTGCGGCAATCACAGTTTAGCAGGTCACTTCCATAACTACCACCATCATTTAAATATCGCAAACTGTTTTAGAGACTGACGGGCAGTCTGTCGTTAATTAATTGGTTACCGCGAGGCAGATGCCCCAGGGGCAGAGTGGTTGTTAATGAATTGGTTACCGCTAGGCAGATGCCCCAGGGGCAGAGTGGTTGTTAATTAATTGGTTACCGCTAGGCAGATGTCCCAGGGGCAGAGTGGTTGTTAATTAATTGGTTACCGCTAGGCAGATGTCCCAGGGGCAGAGTGGTTGTTAATTAATTGGTTACCGCTAGGCAGATGCCCCAGGGGCAGAGTGGTTGTTAATTAATTGGTTACCTCTAGGCAGATGCCCCAGGGGCAGAGTGGTTGTTAATTAATTGGTTACCGCTAGGCAGATGCCCCAGGGGCAGAGTGGTTGTTAATTAATTGGTTACCACTAGGCAGATGCCCCAGGGGCAGAGTGGTTGTTAATTAATTGGTTACCGCTAGGCAGATGTCCCAGGGGCAGAGTGGTTGTTAATTAATTGGTTACCGCTAGGCAGATGTCCCAGGGGCAGAGTGGTTGTTAATTAATTGGTTACCGCTAGGCAGATGCCCCAGGGGCAGAGTGGTTGTTAATTAATTGGTTACCGCTAGGCAGATGTCCCAGGGGCAGAGTGGTTGTTAATTAATTGGTTACCGTTAGGCAGATGCCCCAGGGGCAGAGTGGTTGTTAATTAATTGGTTACCACTAGGCAGATGTCCCAGGGGCAGAGTGGTTGTTAATTAATTGGTTACCGCTAGGCAGATGCCCCAGGGGCAGAGTGGTTGTTAATGAATTGGTTACCGCTAGGCAGATGCCCCAGGGGCAGAGTGATTGTTAATTAATTGGTTACCGCTAGGCAGATGCCCCAGGGGCAGAGTGGTTGTTAATGAATTGGTTACCGCTAGGCAGATGCCCCAGGGGCAGAGTGATTGTTAATTAATTGGTTACCGCTAGGCAGATGCCCCAGGGGCAGAGTGGTTGTTAATTAATTGTTTACCGCTAGGCAGATGCCCCAGGGGCAGAGTGGTTGTTAATTAATTGGTTACCGCTAGGCAGATGCCCCAGGGGCAGAGTGGTTGTCAATTAATTGGTTACCGCTAGGCAGATGCCCCAGGGGCAGAGTGGTTGTCAATTAATTGGTTACCGCTAGGCAGATGCCCCAGGGGCAGAGTGGCCCACACTCATTGAATATGGCACTTTTACATGTTAGATCAATCACTAGTAAAACCTTTCTTGTGAATGACCTCATTACTGAGCGGGAAGTTGATTGCATATGTTTCTCACTAAAACATGCCTGTGTTCAGACTGTAGTGCCGCTCTTATTGAAGCCTCCCCCCAGAATACACCATTTCATACTCTATCAGAAAAGGGAAAAGGGGTGGAGGGACAGACTCTATTTTTACTCATGCTCTCAGCCGTAAGGACATTTCATTTGGCGACTTTTGATCTTTCGAGCATCATGTTATACTGTCTAAATGTTATCTGGCTATTACCAAGAGGTTTTCTATTGACATACAGTGGGGCAAAAAAAGTATTTAGTCAGCCACCAGTTGTGCAAGTTCTCCCACTTAAAAAGATGAGAGAGGCCTGTAATTTTCATCATAGGTACACTTCAACTATGACAGACAAAATTAGAAAAAAAATCCAGAAAATCACATTGTACGATTTTTAATGAATTTATGTGCAAATTATGGTGGAAAATAAGTATTTGGTCAATAACAAAAGTTTATCTAAATATTTTGTTATATACCCTTTGTTGGCAATGACAGAGGTCAAACGTTTTCTGTAAGTCTTCACACACTGTTGCTGGTATTTTGGCCCATTCCTCCATGCAGATCTCCTCTAGAGCAGTGATGTTTTGGGGCTGTTGCTGGGCTGTTGCTGGGCAACACGAACTCCACCACCTATTCTACCTTCCTCTTGTGATGATTTAGTTGATAACTTTAATAGCAAATTAAGGGCAACCATTGATGCCATAGCTCCAGTAAAGTTGAAAAAAGCCACATCCAAACAGAGAACCCCTTGGATGAGTGAGGAAACTAATCAATTAAAGAGAAATTGCAGAAAGGCAAAGTGGAAGTTGAGAAAGTCAAAGTTGCAGGTCTATTATGATATCCTGAGAGAGAAACTTCTCATTTAAAACAGGGCAATTCGAAATGCCAGATGGCTCATTTTTCTAACTTGATCACTAATAATCAGAATAATTACAGAGTGCTCTTCTCCACGATTGATGGTCTGTTAAATCCTACCCCTGCAAACCTATGTGAACTTTCCTCCACATCTAAATGCGATGAATTTGCTGCACATTTTAGAGATAAGATAACAAACATTAGGCTGGATATCAGTCAAGCATGACACCGTTGACCATGATGTCTTTCTGGACAGAATGGAGAGGTGGGTTGGCCTCTCCGGTCCAGTTCTAAATTGGTTAAGGACCTATTTAACCGTTTTTTTGGCACCCTTGGTGAACATAACTCAGATAAAATACATATCACGTGGCGTTCCACAAGGTTAGATTTTAGGTCCAATACTGTTCAGTTTAAAAATGTTACCCCTTGGCTGTCACGCCCTGACCGTAGAGAGCCCTTGTTTCTCTATGGTGTAGTAGGTCAGGGCGTGACTAGGGGGTATAATAGTTTAATATTTCTATGTTGTCTTCTAGTTGAATTTTTCTATGTTGGTGTTTTGTATGATTCCCAATTAGAGGCAGCTGGTAATCGTTGTCTCTAATTGGGGATCATATTTAAGTAGCTACTTTTCCCACCTGTGTTTGTGGGATATTGTTTTGTGTTTGTGCACCACGTAGTCACGTTTCATTGTTCGTTTATTGATTTATTGTTTTTGCTTTAAGTTTCACTTTGAAATAAATATGTGGAACTCAACATCCGCTGCGCCTTGGTCCCGTTCTTACGACAACCGTGACATTGGCAGTGATGTCAGAAAGCACAGCTTTCAGATACACAACTTAACATTTCTGTGTCACCAGATGATTTTAGCTCCATGGATAAATTATTAGACTGTATCAGTGATTTAAATACTTGGATGGCTCACAACTTCCTCCAGCTAAATCAAGACAAGACCGATGTACTTATTGTTGGGGCCAAAGCACAGAAGAGAATCTGGCCACACATTTGAATTCACAGGCAATAAAGATAAAACACCAGGTAAAAAACCTGGGTGTTATTTTTGATTCTGAACTTAATTTCAAATCACACATTAGGAATTTAGGACTAAAATAGCTTTTTAACACCTGAGGAACATTGCCAAGGTGTAGCCATTTCTCTCTCAGGCTGATACAGAGAGACTCATCCATGATTGTATTACAAAAAAGGTTTGACTACTGTAATGCTCTCCTGTCTGGTCTACCCAAGAAAGCCATTGGTCAACTGCAAAACAAACAGAATGCTGCAGCACGGGTACTGACCAAGGCCAGACAGAGAGCACACATCACACTGGTTTTAAGGTCTCTGCACTGGCTGCTTGTGAGTTTTAGAATTTATTGTAAGATTCTTCTGTTGGTTTTTAAATCAATTTACGATTGTGGACCCCAATACATGTCTGCCATTATGTACCCAGTATGTCCCTCAGGTCCTCTGGCAGTGGCCTTTTAACTATCCCAAAGCCTAGGACCAAAAGGCATGGATGTCACGTTCTGACCATTATTTCCTTTGTTTTGTCTTTATTTAGTATGGTCAGGGCGTGAGTTCGGTGGGCAGTCTATGTTTGTTTTTCTATGTTTGGGTTCTGTTTCGGCCTAGTATGGTTCTCAATCAGAGGCAGGTGTCGTTAGTTGTCTCTGATTGAGAATCATACTTAGGTAGCCTGGGTTTCACTGTTAGTTTGTGGGTGTTTGTTTCCGTGTGAGTGTTTGTTGCCATACGGTACTGTTTCGGTTTCGTTCATATTTATTGTTTTGTATTTTATAGTGTTCAGTTTATTTATTAAAGTAATCATCATGAACACTTACCACGCTGCATCTTGGTACGATCCTTACTCCTCTTCAGACGAAGAGGAGATCTGCTGTTACAATGGAGAGGCAGCCATTAGTTATTATGCCCCCAGACCGCCAGAGAACCTGATTGGGGCCGAAACTGTGGACATTTTTAAAAGAGATCTTAAATCAGACCTTTTTAGCTTTGCTTTTCCTTAGGGTGCTTTTTAGTAGTTCAGTTTTTGTTATTCTTTTGTTTTTTTATCCTCTTATGTTTGTTGTGTAGTACATATTTACGTTTTTATTTCATGTTTAAATGTTTACCTTTTTTCTGGAAGCACATTGTGTTGCATTCCATGTCTGAAATGTGCTGTATAAATTAAGCTTGATTTGATTTGGGTGAGCAAGACAGAAGTGGAAGAGTTCGAAGGGGAGAGAGAGGGGGAAGGGGAAAGAGAGAGGGAAGGAAGGGGAAAGAGAGAGGGAAGGAAGGGGAGAGAGAGAGGGAAGGCGTGATGTCAAGGCCCCTTTGAAAAAAAGATTGAAAAAAAGAGCCAAAATGCTTCTCATCGTGCTTCTACACCTGCATTGCTTGTTGTTTGGGGGTTTTAGGCTGGGTTTCTGTACAGCACTTTGAGATATCAGCTGATGTACGAAGGGCTTTATAAATACATTTGATTTGATTTGACTAGCACACACACTGACTGTAATCATGGCAACATTGTATTACATATGAACATGGATTTGGTGACATTATTAAACTGATCAGACTCATTAACAGTTTAACGACACAGTCCTTTTGGTTTGAGGAGCAGGGAGGGGAAGGTAGCAGTTAAACCTCACTAAAACCACATATAGAGAGCCCTAGACTTCCATCATCTCAAGTACGTCTCTCATACTGCCTGAGTATAATGATAGTAAAACCCATGCTAATGTAATGCTGTCTGGTATCACCTCTATGCTAATGCCTGACCCTAACCCAGTGTAATTAAGACCTGCCTCAGATGTTCCTCCTCACTCCTCAACCTTCCTCTACCACCCCCCCTCATACACAATCACCCACAACAGCTGGCTCATAATATGCTCATACAGAAAGGCTGCTGACCAAGACATACTGTGCATTATCTGTGCATCCACAGAAGAACACAAACCGCAGCTTACCGCTAATAAAAATCAGTTAGGCTACTGACGTTGGACAAACACACGCACGCACGCGTGCACACACACACACACACTGTTTTTCATTCAATTATTGCTGTGTCTGTGCAATCTAAAACATCCTAGAGAGAGAGAGAGAGAGAGACACATCACTATATTATGGGTTATGAAAGCCTTCACAGTCTCTATGAGGAACAATAACTATGTTAATCCTAATAACACTGAGAGCAATTATACCTCCCTCGCCGGCCACAGACCGCATCGGTCGCACTCAGACAAATGGATTGGTGGATTAGTTTTGCACTTGACTGGTTTTGTCTGTCCTCCATTCCAATATAGGGAGGACCATTTGGTGTGCAACAGATTACACACAAACACATACAGCTGTCGGATCTTAATTTGAGCCAGTTTGCTACAGCATGAAAATAATTCTGCAGCAACAGGAAATATGGTTGTATTTCCTGCTGAGCAGGACAATTCTCGGCAACAAAAGAGTGATCAAATTAAGATCCAACATCTGTACACAGACGCCACCCCCTCACAGCCCTGTAGTGAACGAGCAATCTGACGTGTGGGCCAGTGGATTCAACTAGTAACACACAGATAGTAGGAATAACAGGAATACACTACTGTACTAAGCCATTCATATGATCTTCTTTTTATTGTTTATCACTCTCTGTTCCTTTCTTTTACCTCCATTCTTCCCTGTTTCCCCTCCTCTCCTCTCTGCAGACCCTGCCCTGTGTACCTCCACCTCACTGCCCCTATCACTATATCACCCCTCATGGCAACAGGCACTGCCCTCTCACTGTTACAGCAGAGACAGCATCTTTGTCTGTCTGTAGGTCTGTGAGCAAGTCTGTATGTACGAAATGGACAACTATTGAGAAAGTTGATGAATTGTGACCCTGTGAGGGTGCTAGAGTAGCCAAGCCCCGAGCCCCCCAGGGAGGACAAGTTACACGGTTGTCAGGCTGGAGATCCCTGAGAGAGGGGAGGGATGACAACGCATGCCCCTGAGACACAACGGACACACACACACACACACACACACACACACACACACACACACACACACACACACACACACACACACACACACACACACACACACACACACACACACACACACACACACACACACACACATGTGACGACCCTCCCACTCTGTCTGCCGTATTCTGTCTTTGTTCTTGTTTCCTTATTAGGATGCCGGTGGGCGGAGTTGAGAGGGTCGTCAGCTACATGGGAAACACCTGGACCAGGTGTCTCCCAGGATAAATAGACCTCTTCCACATTCATGGAGGAGACTCTCTCCATGCAGACACCTTTGTAGATTGTGTTGTGGTTCTTGGTGGCCTTTTGTTTGTTTGCTTTGGCACCTTTCAACACCCTGCATTATCACATTCATGCATGCAAAACACTCACTTACACTACTGATTACTGATTACACACACCATTGTATATTTTCCTTAGTTGCTTTAGTTAATAAATATATATTTTGCTACTCCTTATCTCCACGTTGTCTCCCTTTGTTACGGGCTTTGAGCCGGTTCGTGACACACACACACACACACACACACACACACACACACACACACACACACACACACACACACACACACACACACACACACACACACACACACACACACACACACACACACACACACACACACACACACACACACACACACACACACACACACACACACACACACTCTCTCTCTCTCTCTCTCCCACTCTGTCTCTCTCGCTCACACACAAAGTCTTCAAAATTATATATTCCTGGTCTGTCTCCGCAGATATGAACCATATACAGTCTATGCTATATAGCTGGGGAGTATTTCACTTTTGTGATATCTCTATTCATTTGACATTTCAGTCCTTTAGTAGATTCTCCAGAGTGACTTAGTGCATTCCTCTTAAGATAGCTAGGTGGGACAACCACATATCACAGTCATAGTAAGTACATTTTCCTCAAAGTAGCTTTCAGCAAAGTCAGATCTAGTAGGGGTGGAAAGTCAGATCTAGTAGGGGGAAAAGTCAGATCTAGTAGGGGGAAAGTCAGATCTAGTAGGGGGAAAAGTAAGATCTAGTAGGGGGGGGGGGGGAGAGTCAGATCTAGTAGGGGATCTAGGGAAAGTCAGATCTAGTAGGGGGGAAAGTCAGATCTAGTAGGGGAAAGTCAGATCTAGTAGGGGGAAAGTCAGATCTAGTAGGGGGGAAAGTCAGATCTAGTAGGGGGAAAGTCAGATCTAGTAGGGGGAAAGTCAGATCTAGTAGGGGGAAAGTCAGATCTAGTAGGGGGAAAGTCAGATCTAGTAGGGGGAAAGTCAGATCTAGTAGGGGGAAAGTCAGATCTAGTAGGGGGGAAAGTCAGATCTAGTAGGGGGAAAGTCAGATCTAGTAGGGGGAAAGTCAGATCTAGTAGGGGAAAGTCAGATCTAGTAGGGGGAAAGTCAGATCTAGTAGGGGGGAAAGTCAGATCTAGTAGGGGGGAAAGTCAAGTTTGAGTGTTAGTTCAGGAAAGGCTTAAAAAAAAGACTATTGCTGTTTTGTATTCCCTGATGAAATTTTGTAGAGGAGAGAGGGGCTTTCTATCTGCAGTGCTGTTGTAGTCCAGATGGTATGTGTCATAAAGGTGCAGATAGATATACAGAATGGTGGCAGGTTAGGGGTAGCAAACGGGCTGTCTTTTCAAGGAGCGGCCCTCACATACCCCCCCACACACACACACACACACATACTCTCCCAGCTCTCCACTTGTTGAAATCACCTTCACGAATATCACAAGACAGAAAAAGTGGAACGACAAACCCACTCAAGCAGACATTACCAAACGAGAAAGAGTGTGTGTTTGTTTGCGCATGTGTGCGTGTCTCTCGTCCAACCTTGGCGTTGGCCAGCCTCTCTCTGGGGCCCATCTGCGTAACCATGGTGATTGAGCGATCTCCATCTCTGTGTGTTAATCTGGTCTTCCCTGGGGCCGCAGCACACAGGAAGGTGATGCAGAATAATAAGTGCTCATTCATTTCCCTAAAACCGCCGTGGGCAGGGGCCGCTGTCCGAAGGATACCTCAGAGAGGCTAGTGTGTGTGTGTAAGAGAAGAAGAGATTTCGAGGAGTGTGTGTGTGTCTGTGTGTGTTTGAGATGTCCCCAGTCAGGGGTATGTTTTGACAGCAGGGTGACTTGGGATGGCAGCTGCTGGGTAATTTGAGCTTGAGCAATGTTGTGTCAGACTCTCTTCCAAACACCCACAGACGCAGCAATGCACACACACACACTCACGCACACACAAAACACGCACACAATGTTATAAAGTGGCTTGGCTGGAATGCTACAGCAGGTCCATAGATCCTGTTACTGTGTGTTCGACATTACAGGCAACCTTACAGTATCTCTATTCTACAGTTACTGAATGAGTAAAGCAGACCTGACTACCACAACAGAGCTTTGCGTGTGTCTAACTTCTCCCTCTGAAATCAAATCTCTACCTAATATAGTTCAATTTGATAGAATATTTGGATAATCTGGCCAGAGAACTACAGCCCAGTACTGTAGCCTACGCAGGTCTTCTAAGTATAACTTGACATTTCTAGAGTTGTGATAGGTGTCTGAAATACTCCAGCTCCTATTCTAAGGCACTTGAGCCCATAAGAACCTGAAGACCAATTTACTGGAAAATCTATGTTTCAAACTCCACTTTCCAACTTTGCTCCTGACAGAATCAGATCAGAGGGTGTGAGTGTACGAACATGAGTGTGTACGTGTGCTTGTGCGTGTGTGTGTGTTTGTGTGTGTGTGTGTGTGTGTGTGTGTGTGTGTGTGTGTGTGTGTGAGAGGGAGAGGGAATCAATTACTGAGGGAGGCGAGAGAGGCAGAGACAGTTTTAAGTTTAACAGAGGCTTCAAATTCTCAGCTAGTGATAGGACCACAGAGTGGGAGTTAACATTGTTCACATTCATAAGGGGAGACAAGGGGAGACAAGGGGAGACAATGCAGTACGTTCTACTCTGTTCTGCCGACTAACCCAGACTCCAGGACTTTCTGTCCATCTCACTGCTATGTGTTCCACCAATAAAGACAACTCTATGACACGTAGAAGAGAGATGGGATACTGTACATGTTGTTTAATGCCCAACTCTCAACACTCTAATGTAACCTAATAGCAGCCCTGCCAACAAAGAGTGAAGACCGCAGGTGTAACAGTCCAGGTGCAGAGGCTGATATTCCCACTGTTTCTCCACTGGGGGAAAGAAACAGACTGGGCTGGAGACAGAGAGGAGAATGTTAAGTGATAATCTAGTTAGAATGACCTGGCTGGTTCTCCTCCACTATACTGATGTCTGTTAATCTGTTAAATTCAAGAGATATAGCAGCTTCAGTGCAGCTCAAGATGTTTCTCATTCCCTTAGTTATACTCATCCCAGCTCTCCACTTTCTCTCTCCTCCACTCCCTCTTATCTACTACTCTCCCTGTTCCTGTCACTCTCTCTGCCCCACACTTCTCCACTCATCCCTCTCTCTGCTATCTCTACCATCCCTCCTTCTCTGTGCTGTATTAGTGAATAATTGGGGAGTGTCTGACACATCAGGCCGTCTCACGGTGTATCTACTCACGGTGGATTGGCATGCCTGAGGCGCCCGCTTGGCTTGGCAGGCAGGTTTGGCATCCGCCGCAAACTTTGCCAGTTTTTGCATTCACACACACAGACATGCAGACTGCTTCGATGCCACATTTCAATACAAGAGAAACAAAAGAGTGGAAAATATGAACTAATGAGACGGGAATTCAATCTGCCTGGGAGCTGAGATACGGAAAGCAGTTCTCTCCAACCTCCTCAGATCACTTAAACATCAGACAAAT
>NC_088409.1:66032310-66044810 GCF_034236695.1 Oncorhynchus nerka | reverse complement strand
ATGTAAAGAATAATAAGGCAAGAAAAGATTACAAAATGAAGCTCCTTATGGAAAATCAAGAGACACTTTTTGCTGACTACATTTACATTTACATTTAAGTCATTTAGCAGACGCTCTTATCCAGAGCGACTTACAAATTGATGCTTTCACCTTATGACATCCAGTGGAACAGCCACTTTACAATAGTGCATCTAGGTCTTTTAAGGGGGAGGTGAGAAGGATTACTTTATCCTATCCTAGGTATTCCTTAAAGAGGTGGGGTTTCAGGTGTCTCCGGAAGGTGGTGATTGACTCCGCTGTCCTGGCGTCGTGAGGGAGTTTGTTCCACCATTGGGGGGCCAGAGCAGTGAACAGTTTTGACTGGGCTGAGCGGGAATTGTACTTCCTCAGTGGTAGGGAGGCGAGCAGGCCAGAGGTGGATGAACGCAGTGCCCTTGTTTGGGTGTAGGGCCTGATCAGAGCCTGGAGGTACTGAGGTGCCGTTCCCCTCACAGCTCCGTAGGCAAGCACCATGGTCTTGTAGCGGATGCGAGCTTCAACTGGAAGCCAGTGGAGAGAGCGGAGGAGCGGGGTGACGTGAGAGAACTTGGGAAGGTTGAACACCAGACGGGCTGCGGCGTTCTGGATGAGTTGTAGGGGTTTAATGGCACAGGCAGGGAGCCCAGCCAACAGCGAGTTGCAGTAATCCAGACGGGAGATGACAAGTGCCTGGATTAGGACCTGCGCCGCTTCCTGTGTGAGGCAGGGTCGTACTCTGCGGATGTTGTAGAGCATGAACCTACAGGAACGGGCCACCGCCTTGATGTTAGTTGAGAACGACAGGGTGTTGTCCAGGATCACGCCAAGGTTCTTAGCGCTCTGGGAGGAGGACACGATGGAGTTGTCAACCGTGATGGCGAGATCATGGAACGGGCAGTCCTTCCCCGGGAGGAAGAGCAGCTCCGTCTTGCCGAGGTTCAGCTTGAGGTGGTGATCCGTCATCCACACTGATATGTCTGCCAGACATGCAGAGATGCGATTCGCCACCTGGTCATCAGAGGGGGGAAAGGAGAAGATTAATTGTGTGTCGTCTGCATAGCAATGATAGGAGAGACCATGTGAGGTTATGACAGAGCCAAGTGACTTGGTGTATAGCGAGAATAGGAGAGGGCCTAGAACAGAGCCCTGGGGACACCAGTGGTGAGAGCGCGTGGTGAGGAGACAGATTCTCGCCACGCCACCTGGTAGGAGCGACCTGTCAGGTAGGACGCAATCCAAGCATGGGCCGCGCCGGAGATGCCCAACTCGGAGAGGGTGGAGAGGAGGATCTGATGGTTCACAGTATCGAAGGCAGCCGATAGGTCTAGAAGGATGAGAGCAGAGGAGAGAGAGTTAGCTTTAGCAGTGCGGAGTGCCTCCGTGATACAGAGAAGAGCAGTCTCAGTTGAATGACTAGTCTTGAAACCTGACTGATTTGGATCAAGAAGGTCATTCTGAGAGAGATAGCGGGAGAGCTGGCCAAGGACGGCACGTTCAAGAGTTTTGGAGAGAAAAGAAAGAAGGGATACTGGTCTGTAGTTGTTGACATCGGAGGGATCGAGTGTAGGTTTTTTCAGAAGGGGTGCAACTCTCGCTCTCTTGAAGACGGGAGGGACGTAGCCAGCGGTCAGGGATGAGTTGATGAGCGAGGTGAGGTAAGGGAGAATGTCACCGGAAATGGTCTGGAGAAGAGAGGAGGGGATAGGGTCAAGCGGGCAGGTTGTTGGGCGGCTGGCCGTCACAAGACGCGAGATGTCATCTGGAGAGAGAGGGGAGAAAGAGGTCAGAGCACAGGGTAGGGCAGTGTGAGCAGAACCAGCGGTGTCGTTTGACTTAGCAAACGAGGATCGGATGTCGTCGACCTTCTTTTCAAAATGGTTGACGAAGTCATCTGCAGAGAGGGAGGAGGGGGGAGGGGGAGGAGGATTCAGGAGGGAGGAGAAGGTGGCAAAGAGCTTCCTAGGGTTAGAGGCAGATGCTTGGAATTTAGAGTGGTAGAAAGTGGCTTTAGCAGCAGAGACAGAGGGGGAAAATGTAGAGAGGAGGGAGTGAAAGGATGCCAGGTCCGCAGGGGGCGAGTTTTCCTCCATTTCCGCTCGGCTGCCCGGAGCCCTGTTCTGTGAGCTCGCAATGAGTCGTCGAGCCACGGAGCGGGAGGGGAGGACCGAGCCGGCCTGGAGGATAGGGGACATAGAGAGTCAAAGGATGCAGAAAGGGAGGAGAGGAGGGTTGAGGAGGCAGAATCAGGAGATAGGTTGGAGAAGGTTTGAGCAGAGGGAAGAGATGATAGGATGGAAGAGGAGAGAGTAGCGGGGAGAGAGAGCGAAGGTTGGGACGGCGCGATACCATCCGAGTAGGGGCAGTGTGGGAAGTGTTGGATGAGAGCGAGAGGGAAAAGGATACAAGGTAGTGGTCGGAGACTTGGAGGGGAGTTGCAATGAGGTTAGTGGAAGAACAGCATCTAGTAAAGATGAGGTCGAGCGTATTGCCTGCCTTGTGAGTAGGGGGGAAGGTGAGAGGGTGAGGTCAAAAGAGGAGAGGAGTGGAAAGAAGGAGGCAGAGAGGAATGAGTCAAAGGTAGATGTGGGGAGGTTAAAGTCGCCCAGAACTGTGAGAGGTGAGCCGTCCTCAGGAAAGGAGCTTATCAAGGCATCAAGCTCATTGATGAACTCTCCGAGGGAACCTGGAGGGCGATAAATGATAAGGATGTTAAGCTTGAAAGGGCTGGTAACTGTGACAGCATGGAATTCAAAGGAGGCGATAGACAGATGGGTAAGGGGAGAAAGAGAGAATGACCACTTGGGAGAGATGAGGATCCCGGTGCCACCACCCCGCTGACCAGAAGCTCTCGGGGTGTGCGAGAACACGTGGGCGGACGAAGAGAGAGCAGTAGGAGTAGCGGTGTTGTCTGTGGTGATCCATGTTTCCGTCAGTGCCAAGAAGTCGAGGGACTGGAGGGAGGCATAGGCTGCGATGAACTCTGCCTTGTTGGCCGCAGATCGGCAGTTCCAGAGGCTACCGGAGACCTGGAACTCCACGTGGGTCGTGCGCGCTGGGACCACCAGATTAGGGTGGGCGGCCACGCGGTGTGGAGCGTTTGTATGGTCTGTGCAGAGAGGAGAGAACAGGGATAGACAGACACATAGTTGACAGGCTAGAGATGAGGCTACGCTAATGCAAAGGAGATTGGAATGACAAGTGGACTACACGTCTCGAATGTTCAGAAAGTTAAGCTTACGTAGCAAGAATCTAATTGACTAAAATGATTAAAATGATACAGTACTGCTGAGGTAGGCTAGCTGGCAGTGGCTGCGTTGTTCACTTTGTAGGCTAGCTGGCAGTGGCTGCGTTGTTGACACTACACTAATCAAGTCGTTCCGTTGAGTGTAAAGTTTCTACAATGCTGCTATTCGGGGGCTAGCTGGCTAGCTAGCAGTGTTGATTACGTTACGTTGCGTTAAAAGAACGACAATAGCTGGCTAGCTAACCTAGAAAATCGCTCTAGACTACACAATTTATCTTTGAAACAAAGACGGCTATGTAGCTAGCTATGTAGCTAGCTACGATCAAACAAATCACACCGTTGGGACTGTAATGAAATGAAATGAAAATGTGATACTACCTGTGGAGCGAAGCGGAATGCGACCGGAATGCGAAAGTTCTATTCAGTAGACGTTGGCTAGCTGTTGGCTAGCTAGGAGTGACTCCTACGTTAAGGACGACAAATAGCTGGCTAGCTAACCTCGGTAAATTAAGATAATCACTCTAAGACTACACACTCTAAACTACACAATTATCTTGGATACGAAGACAGCAAAGACAACTATGTAGCTAGCTAACACTACACTAATCAAGTCGTTCAGTTGAATGTGATAGTTACTACAGTGCTACGGTAGACGGTGAACGTTTGCTAGCTGGCTAGCTGCTGGGCAGATAGGTGGACGACGAAATACGATAATTACGCAATTATCACTCTAAGACTACACACTCTAAACTACACAATTATCTTGGATACGAAGACAGCAAAGACAACTATGTAGCTAGCTAACACTACACTAATCAAGTCGTTCAGTTGAGTGTGATAGTTACTACAGTGCTACGGTAGACGGTGAACGTTAGCTAGCTGGCTAGCTGCTGGGCAGATAGGAGGACGACGAAATACGATAATTACGCAATTATCTTTGATACAAAGACGGCTATGTAGCTAGCTAAGAAGAAATTGCTAAGATTAGACAAATCAAACCGTTGTACTATAATGAAATGTAATGAAATGTAATGAAAAGTTATACAACCTGCAGACCGAAGCAGACCGAGCGCGGATGCGACCGCTCGCTCCAACCTTCGTTGAAGTACAACAAAAATGGGAACATCAGCAACCTTATCTTCCACACAAACCATCCCCTGGCATGGCACAGTGCTATATTAGCACACTACCCCCTTGTTACGAGAGCGGGATTAACGAGGGGTGGAAACTCAGAATACTTGATAACGAGGACTCTGAGTCAAGTAATATAAATATCTATAAGTCCGGAACAGTAATGGCACAGGGTAATCACAAACAGTTTCAGCTGGACTTTCACCTAATCAAAGAATTAGCCCAGCAGGAGAAGCTCTCCCTTGATAAAGATACCCCCACACCGAGCGGGTCAGACCAGACCTCTTCATTATGTAACCCCACAGACGAGCAACCCCAGCAGAGAGTCAACATCCCAGCACAGATTACCACTCCCTCATTGAAATGAAGGACAAATTCACCCAGCTGGAGATAAGGCAGGTGGAGCTGGAACAGCAGGTGATTACACTTCAGTCAGCACAGACCCAGACAACAGTCCAGCACAACAACAGCCCCTTAACCAGACCCGGAGAGCTGGAGGTGGACAGAGACATCTGCACTTTGGACAGTGGTGAGACAAATACAACAGGAGAAAGAGGAGCAGAACAGAGCACTAGAGGAGAGTGTCAGACTGCTGGTGGAGGAGAGGTTGAGGGGATGGAGGAGAGGTTGAGGGGGATGGAGGAGAGGGTGAGGGGGATGGAGGAGAGGTTGAGGGGGACGGCGTGCGACAGAGAACAACCCACTAGAGAGGTGGCCACCCCCACAGAGAAGCCAGCAGAACAGCCCACCTCAGCACCCAACAAAAGTCTTGACACCACAGCAGAACAGTCCACACCAGACCCTGACCATAGAGTCGACATCACAGCAGAACAGACAAATGAAGAACCCCAAGCCCAGCGGCTCTCACCTCTCACCCCCTCTGAGCACCCCCTCTGAGCACCCCCCCTGTCAGCCTGCCTGATAGCCCTTCTGACAACCCCCCCACACCCACTGAGGACAAACACAAGACACAGATTGTACTACTTATGGACTCAAATGGGAAATATATAGAAGAAAAAAAACTTTTTCCCAAACACAGTGTGTCAAGCTCATTGATGAACTCTCCGAGGGAACCTGGAGGGCGATAAATGATAAGGATGTTAAGCTTGAAAGGGCTGGTAACTGTGACAGCATGGAATTCAAAGGAGGCGATAGACAGATGGGTAAGGGGAGAAAGAGAGAATGACCACTTGGGAGAGATGAGGATCCCGGTGCCACCACCCCGCTGACCAGAAGCTCTCGGGGTGTGCGAGAACACGTGGGCGGACGAAGAGAGAGCAGTAGGAGTAGCGGTGTTGTCTGTGGTGATCCATGTTTCCGTCAGTGCCAAGAAGTCGAGGGACTGGAGGGAGGCATAGGCTGCGATGAACTCTGCCTTGTTGGCCGCAGATCGGCAGTTCCAGAGGCTACCGGAGACCTGGAACTCCACGTGGGTCGTGCGCGCTGGGACCACCAGATTAGGGTGGCTGCGGCCACGCGGTGTGGAGCGTTTGTATGGTCTGTGCAGAGAGGAGAGAACAGGGATAGACAGACACATAGTTGACAGGCTAGAGATGAGGCTACGCTAATGCAAAGGAGATTGGAATGACAAGTGGACTACACGTCTCGAATGTTCAGAAAGTTAAGCTTACGTAGCAAGAATCTAATTGACTAAAATGATTAAAATGATACAGTACTGCTGAGGTAGGCTAGCTGGCAGTGGCTGCGTTGTTCACTTTGTAGGCTAGCTGGCAGTGGCTGCGTTGTTGACACTACACTAATCAAGTCGTTCCGTTGAGTGTAAAGTTTCTACAATGCTGCTATTCGGGGGCTAGCTGGCTAGCTAGCAGTGTTGATTACGTTACGTTGCGTTAAAAGAACGACAATAGCTGGCTAGCTAACCTAGAAAATCGCTCTAGACTACACAATTATCTTTGAAACAAAGACGGCTATGTAGCTAGCTATGTAGCTAGCTACGATCAAACAAATCACACCGTTGGGACTGTAATGAAATGAAATGAAAATGTGATACTACCTGTGGAGCGAAGCGGAATGCGACCGAATGCGAAAGTTCTATTCAGTAGACGTTGGCTAGCTGTTGGCTAGCTAGGAGTGACTCCTACGTTAAGGACGACAAATAGCTGGCTAGCTAACCTCGGTAAATTAAGATAATCACTCTAAGACTACACACTCTAAACTACACAATTATCTTGGATACGAAGACAGCAAAGACAACTATGTAGCTAGCTAACACTACACTAATCAAGTCGTTCAGTTGAGTGTGATAGTTACTACAGTGCTACGGTAGACGGTGAACGTTTGCTAGCTGGCTAGCTGCTGGGCAGATAGGTGGACGACGAAATACGATAATTACGCAATTATCACTCTAAGACTACACACTCTAAACTACACAATTATCTTGGATACGAAGACAGCAAAGACAACTATGTAGCTAGCTAACACTACACTAATCAAGTCGTTCAGTTGAGTGTGATAGTTACTACAGTGCTACGGTAGACGGTGAACGTTAGCTAGCTGGCTAGCTGCTGGGCAGATAGGAGGACGACGAAATACGATAATTACGCAATTATCTTTGATACAAAGACGGCTATGTAGCTAGCTAAGAAGAAATTGCTAAGATTAGACAAATCAAACCGTTGTACTATAATGAAATGTAATGAAATGTAATGAAAAGTTATACAACCTGCAGACCGAAGCAGACCGAAGCGCGGATGCGACCGCTCGCTCCAACCTTCGTTGAAGTACAACAAAAATGGGAACATCAGCAACCTTATCTTCCACACAAACCATCCCCTGGCATGGCACAGTGCTATATTAGCACACTACCCCCTTGTTACGAGAGCGGGGATTAACGAGGGGTGGAAACTCAGAATACTTGATAACGAGGACTCTGAGTCAAGTAATATAAATATCTATAAGTCCGGAACAGTAATGGCACAGGGTAATCACAAACAGTTTCAGCTGGACTTTCACCTAATCAAAGAATTAGCCCAGCAGGAGAAGCTCTCCCTTGATAAAGATACCCCCACACCGAGCGGGTCAGACCAGACCTCTTCATTATGTAACCCCACAGACGAGCAACCCCCAGCAGAGAGTCAACATCCCAGCACAGATTACCACTCCCTCATTGAAATGAAGGACAAATTCACCCAGCTGGAGATAAGGCAGGTGGAGCTGGAACAGCAGGTGATTACACTTCAGTCAGCACAGACCCAGACAACAGTCCAGCACAACAACAGCCCCTTAACCAGACCCGGAGAGCTGGAGGTGGACAGAGACATCTGCACTTTGGACAGTGGTGAGACAAATACAACAGGAGAAAGAGGAGCAGAACAGAGCACTAGAGGAGAGTGTCAGACTGCTGGTGGAGGAGAGGTTGAGGGGATGGAGGAGAGGTTGAGGGGGATGGAGGAGAGGGTGAGGGGGATGGAGGAGAGGTTGAGGGGGACGGCGTGCGACAGAGAACAACCCACTAGAGAGGTGGCCACCCCCACAGAGAAGCCAGCAGAACAGCCCACCTCAGCACCCAACAAAAGTCTTGACACCACAGCAGAACAGTCCACACCAGACCCTGACCATAGAGTCGACATCACAGCAGAACAGACAAATGAAGAACCCCAAGCCCAGCTCTCACCTCTCACCCCCTCTCTGAGCACCCCCTGTCAGCCTGCCTGATAGCCCTTCTGACAACCCCCACACCCACTGAGGACAAACACAAGACACAGATTGTACTACTTATGGACTCAAATGGGAAATATATAGAAGAAAAAAACCTTTTCCCCAAACACAGTGTGTCTAAACTCTGGTGTCCAAACACCCAGCGCGCCCTAGACCTTCTGTCTGAGGCCAAACTAGGGTCACCCAGCCACATAATAATACACACAGGCACAAACGACCTGAGAGCACAGCAAGAAAGAGTGGCCACAGCACTGAAGGGAGTGATTGAAAAGGCTTCTTCTACTTTCCCCAACGCACAAGTGGTTATCTCCACCCTGCTACCACAAAAAGACTTCCACCCTGCCACAATACAGCGGGTAAATGCAAGTATTTCCCGTGACTGTGCCTCAAAACCAAATGTTTTCCTGGCCCAACACTCCACCCTGGACTTGAACAGCCTCTATGACCAGGTCCACCTCTACAAGGCAGCAGTGCCCACCTTTGCCCGAACTCTAAAGGACATCGCTCTCAAACGTATCCCCAACACTTCACACAGGAGCAACAGATCAATAGACACCCCACCCAGACCGGCGAGACACCCTCCCAGACCTGCAGGACCCCCCCCTGGACCTACACATAGAGGACCCACGCCAAGAGGAATTACATCCAGACCACCGCACACCCAGACACATCCACACCCCCACCCCAACCAATCAACACCCCCCCCACGTCAACCATGCCCACACCCCATTTAGGCCCCCAGATCAGACCTATGCCACTCCTGCCCACCCCATGCACCCCACCCCCGCAAAGAGGGCCTCAACATGGAAGCCACACATACGCCCAGGTAGTGAGCGGGCAAACAGTCCCAACCCCCACTCTCACACTCGCCCAAGCCAATGGCATGTACCAGATGCTCAGCAGGCTCTGCTCACACTTACTGGCCTGAGGCCAAACCACGACCAACAACATTGGACACTCTATGGAACAAAAAGCAATACTCAATCATGAGGCATCAAAGCCAAAGGAACTGAGTAACATTAAGAAATGCTATAGATGGAAGGAATGCAGTTTGGAAACCTACCAAAAAACAATTAGGCAACAACAAATTCAATCCCTTTTAGACAATTTCCTGGGTAAAATGTTCCACTGTAATAGTGAAGGTGTAAACCTGGCAGTAGAAAATCTTAACAGTATATTTGACCTCTCAGCTTCCCTATCAAATCTAAAAATCTCAAATAGAAAACCGAAGAAAATTAACAATAATGACAAATGGTTTGATGAAGAATGCAAAAATCTAAGAAAGAAATTGAGAAACCTGTCCAACCAAAAACATAGAGACCTGGAAAACCTGAGTCTACGCCTTCACTATGGTGAATCACTAAAACAATACAGAAATACACTACGGAAAAAGAAGGAACAGCATGTCAGAAATCAGCTCAATACAATTGAAGAATCCATAGACTCTAACCACTTCTGGGAAAATTGGAAAACACTAAACAAACAACAACACGAAGAATTATCTATCCAAAATGGAGATGTATGGGTAAACCACTTCTCCAATCTTTTTGGTTCTATAACAAAGAACAAAGAGCAAAAACATATACATATCTTAGAATCAACTATTAAAGACTACCAGAACCCACTGGATTCTCCAATTACATTGAATGAGTTACAGGACAAAATAAAAACCCTTCAACCCAAAAAGGCCTGTGGTGTCGATGGTATCCTCAATGAAATAATCAAATATACAGACAACAAATTCCAATTGGCTATACTAAAACTCTTTAACCTCTTAAGTCGACCCTCTACTTTTTTTAACATTCTGTTAAAAATCGCGCAACATTTCAGCGCCCTGCTACTCATGCCAGGAATATAGTATATGCATTTGCTTAGTCTGTGTGGATAGAAAACACTCAGACGTTTATAAAACTGGTTAAATCACTGCTGTGGCTTTACCAGAACGGCATTTACATCGAAAAGCACAGGAAAAACTGATCACTGAAAATGGGAAAATATATCCATGCGCTACTTGAACCCATTGATAAAGGTGAACCACAATCAATTGACTGAGGTTGCAATACCTACAGCTTCCACACAGTGTCTAGAGTCTTGTCATTTCCCTTCGAGTTTTTTCTTGGTCAAACACATGCAGGGCACCGTATCTCCTATGGTCTAGGACCGGATATTTTCGTTGAGTTTCTAGCCGGACATTTTTCCAGACGGACAGCTAATGATCTTTACATCGCCTCCTGATGAATTTTATCGCCTATTAACGTTTACTAATACCCAAAGTTGCATTACAAACGTATTTCGAAGTGTTTTGTGAAAGTTTATCGTCGACTTTTTGAATTTTAAAAAATGACGTTACGTTTTGAAACAATGTTTTTTTCGTTTATCACACAGTCTACATATAACGATATCTAGGCTTTATATGGACCGATTTAATCGAAATAAAGACCCAAATAGTGTTTATGGGACATCTAGGAGTGCCAACAAAGAAGATGGTGAAAGGTAATGAATGTTTTCTATTTTATTGTGCGGTTTGTGTAACGCCGAAATGCTAATTATTTTGTTTACGTCCCCTGTGGGTCTTTTTGGGTGTTACATGCTATCAGATAATAGCTTCTCATGCTTTCGCCGAAAAGCATTTTAAAAATCTGACTTGTTGCCTGGATTCACAACGAGTGTAGCTTTAATTCGATACCCTGCATGTGTATTTTAATGAACTTTTGAGTTTTAACTAATACTATTAGCATTTAGCGTAGCGCATTTGCATTTCCAGAGCTCTAGTTGGGACGCAAGCGTCCCGAGTAGAAGCAACAGGTTAACATCATACTTAGCTATTGCATCTTCCCCAATATTTGGAACCAAGGACTGATCACCCCAATCCACAAAAGTGGAGACAAATTTGACCCCAATAACTACCGTGGAATATGTGTCAACAGTAACCTTGGGAAAATCCTCTGCATTATTATTAACAGCAGACTCGTACATTTCCTCAATGAAAACAATGTACTGAGCAAATGTCAAATTGGCTTTTTACCAAATTACCGTACAACAGACCATGTATTCACCCTGCACACCCTAATTGACAACCAAACAAACCAAAACAAAGGCAAAGTCTTCTCATGCTTTGTTGATTTCAAAAAAGCCTTCGACTCAATCTGGCATGAGGGTCTGCTATACAAACTGATGGAAAGTGGTGTTGGGGGTAAAACATACGACATTATAAAATCCATGTACACAAACAACAAGTGTGCGGTTAAAATTGGCAAAAAAGACACACATTCCTTCACACAGGGTCGTGGGGTTAGACAGGGATGCAGCTTAAGCCCCACCCTCTTCAACATATATATCAACGAATTGGCGCGGGCACTAGAAAAGTCTGCAGCACCCGGCCTCCCCCTGCTAGAATCCGAAGTCAAATGTCTGCTGTTTGCTGATGACCTGGTGCTTCTGTCACCAACCAAGGAGGGCCTACAGCAGCACCTAGATCTTATGCACAGATTCTAAAAAGCTGTGTTCACTTTGTTGTTATGAGGTATTATGTGTAGATTGATTAGTGGAAAATGTATTTGGTCCATTTTGAAGTGGGGCTGTGGCGTAACGAGATGTGGAGGAAGTCAAGGGGTCTGAATGCTTTCTGAATGCACTGTATATGAGTGGTTGTATATGGGTGTACTCAATTCCAATGCATTTGGTGTGTGTGTGTATACAGGTGTACATTCTGTATGCATGTGTACATGCAGTACATCTACGCTGATAGATATACATGTACCTCTATTTTATACAAACTGCTCTTTTGTTATTTCAACCACAACCAGACAACTGAAACCCCACCTCTTTAAGGAATACCTAGGATAGGATAAAGTAATCCCTCTCACCCCCCTTAAAAGATTTAGATGCACTACTGTTCCACTGGATGTCATAAGGTGAATGCACCAATTTGTAAGTCGCTCTGGATAAGAGCGTCTGCTAAATGACTTAAATGTAAATGTAAATTCTGTCAGACCTGGGCCCTGACAGTAAATCTCAGTAAGACCAAAATAATGGTGTTCCAAAAAAGGTCCAGTCACCAGGACCACAAATACAAATTCTATCTAGACACTGTTGCCCTAGAGCACACAAAAAACTATACATACCTTGGCCTAAACATCAGCGCCACAGGTAACTTCCACAAAGCTGTGAACGATCTGAGAGACAAGGCAAGAAGGGCATTCTATGCCATCAAAAGAAACATAAATTTCAACATACCAATTAGGATTTGGCTAAAAATACTTGAATCAGTCATAGAGCCCATTGCCCTTTATGGTTGTGAGGTCTGGGGTCCGCTCACCAACCAAGACTTCACAAAATGGGACAAACACCAAATTGAGACTCTGCACGCAGAATTCTGCAAAAATATCCTCCGTGTACAACGTAAAACACCAAATAATGCATGCAGAGC
>NC_088409.1:66009810-66027310 GCF_034236695.1 Oncorhynchus nerka | reverse complement strand
CCTAAAAATTACCCATTCCAGGGAGGTGAATTCCCTCATCCCTTCTATCTTTTTTTAATAGGGGAAATGGAGGGAGAGAGAGAGGGATTACAGCTCAATAACAGCATGGCATTATGACTCCCCGTTCCCCACCCACACACGGATTAACTGAGGGGAGAAAACCTGCTTTAGCATTGTAACCTGAAAATACTCTCCTCGTATAGAAAGGCATTTAGGACCAATAAATAGCACTACGTGAGTACAATGCCATTCAGTGAAGGGATAAATGAAAGCCATGCATCATGGTGACAGAACGTTTTCACTTGACTGCTGCTTTTTCAATAGCCGGCGAGCATAAACACGTTTGTTTGCCTCGCCAAAGCCAGCCATGCTTTTGTGTGGTTTAGAATCGGGGATCCAGTATAAACAAGACTTAGCTGTCAATCATTATGAGGTTGTTTCTTGGGAGCAATTTAGGGTTCATTTGAAATTCCGTGCTGTACAGACCACAACTATTTCTCGGTTCTATTCCAATCCCTCTCCGATGGAACTAATGGGAAAACTATCCTTGGAATTTCAGTGCTCAGAGTCCCCTGGGCAGACAGGTGTGTGTATGGCCCAGTGGGTCTGCCTGTCTCTGATAAGGAATGAGAGTGACATAAGACTGTTCAATCAAAAGCTGTATGTGGAGGTCGCCAGGGGAAGATAGGGAAGGAGTGAGGGAGGAGAGAGGACAGGTGTAAGGGAGGGTGATACAATAAAAGAGAAAAGGTGAAGTAGTGGAGTGAGAGAAGAGATGCAAGGTGCACCCCCTGTGGTAATAGCCCTGCCCTGACACAGACAGGAGTGAGAGAAGAGATGCAAGGTGCACCCCCTGTGGTAATAGCCCTGCCCTGACACAGACAGGAGTGAGAGAAGAGATGCAAGGTGCACCCCCTGTGGTAATAGCCCTGCCCTGACACAGACAGGAGTGAGAGAAGAGATGCAAGGTGCACCCCCTGTGGTAATAGCCCTGCCCTGACACAGACAGGAGTGAGAGAAGAGATGCAAGGTGCACCCCCTGTGGTAATAGCCCTGCCCTGACACAGACAGGAGTGAGAGAGGACCAAAAAGAAGTAAGAGAGAGAGAAAAAACAAGCATAGGAGGAGAGGAGGAGAGGGAGAAAAGGCAGGGGAGAGGGAGAGTAGTACCCCTGTGTTAATAGTTCTGCCCTGTCTGGACCTCACTCTCCAGGCCGTGCCAAGCCCAGTGATTTATGGGCTATTTGGAGATAGCTGGGCCATGTACACCATCCCTCACCCAGGCCAAGAACTGAAGAACAGAGGAGAGAGGAGGAGGAAGAGAAGAATAAATGGGAGAGGAAGAAGGGGGGGGTGAGTGATGAGGAGGAGAGGAGCGGGGAGATGAGAGGATGGAATGAGTGGGGATGGAAGAGGGGGAGAGGAGAGAAACCTGTACTTTGATCTGGACCAAAGATCATTGGTATTCACCATCAACACCAGAGAAGAAATCTATCTCTCTCTCACCATGTCTCTTTACTTCTCTAGCTCCACAACACAGCTAACAGGTACATTCTTCATCCATACTCCATACAGTATCTCCACAACTCAAAGCCTCACTCTCCTCTGACACTGTTATTTCCTGCTGTTAAATTGCAGAGATTTGGACAATAGGTCTGTGAATGAGTTATGTGTGTGTGTGTTGTGTGTGTGTGTATGTGTGTGTGTGTAGAGTAGGGATGTGTGTGTATAGTATGTGTGTTTATGTGTGCAGTATGTGTGTGTGTGTGTACAGTAGGGATGTGTGTGTGTATAGTATGTGTGTGTGTGTGTGTGTACAGTATGTGTGTGTGTGTGTGTGTGTGTGTGTGTGTGTGTGTGTGTGTGTGTGTGTGTGTGTGTGTGTGTGTGTGTGTGTGTGTGTACAGTATGTGTGTACAGTGTGTGTGTGTGTGTACAGTATGTGTGTGTACAGTGTGTTTGTGTGTGTGTGTGTGTGTGTGTGTGTGTGTGTGTGTGTACAGTATGTGTGTACAGTGTGTGTGTGTGTGTACAGTATGTGTGTGTACAGTATGTGTGTGTACAGTGTGTTTGTGTGTGTGTGTGTGTGTGTGTGTGTGTGTGTGTGTGTCCGCCAGTAGAAGTAGTAACAATGTCAGAGACAAAGAACAACTACAGACCTACAGACCTGCAGACCTACAGACCTGGCCCTTCAAACAAAAAACTAACAAGAGATTCAGGAGTGGAGAAAGGAGAGCGATGACCATCACAGGTATAGTGTTAGAGAGGGAACGCTGACGAAAATATGTGTCCATCAAGACAGAGAAAGAGGGAGGGAGAGAGAGAGAGATGAAGAAAGAAAGAAAGCGAGAGAGAGGGAGGGAGAAAGAGAGAGACAGATCTAACCACTACATTTCCTCTGCAGTCGTATCCCAGGTATTCAGCGTAGTAACAACCCCGTTATTAAAATTATTAAGAGCATACTGATCCAGAATCAGTACCATGACTTAACATGTGATCATTAAGCATAACAGCTCATGATGGACTAACCGGCCCAAGCACGACTACAGTTGTTACGGGTAATCACCCTGGCGATTACCCTAGCTTGTTCCTGGCGGTCACCATGGTTTCACGCAGCGGTTGTCTCATGATCTACTTCCTCTCAGCGTCGACCAGGCTCCCCGACTCAGACAGAACTCAGTAGACCCCACCTGATCTAAACCTGCAACCCAAGATGGGTCCGCCTCTCTCCCTCAGCCCCACCCCCTCTCTCCCTCAGCCCCACCCCCTCTTTCCTCAGCCCCACCCCCCTCTCTTCCTCAGCCCCACCCCCTCTCTCCCTCAGCCCCACCCCCTCTCTCCCTCAGCCCCACCCCCTCTCTTCCTCAGCCCCACCCCCTCTCTCCCTCAGCCCCACCCCTCTCTCCCTCAGCCCCACCCCCCTCTCTCTCTCAGTCCCTCTCCCCTCTCTGTAATTAGCATTTCGTGATTAACTAATCAGGCAAATGTAATTAACTAGGAAGTCGGGGCACCAAGGAAAATATTCAGATTACAAAGTTATAATTTTCCTAATATAACTTTTCAGATATTTTCATATCTGATCAATTAGTCTTCTGATTAATGACTTATTCTTTATTTTATCTCACGTTAGTCTGATTCCAAACGTTGTAAATTGTTGGTTATCTGCACAAACCCAGTCTTCACTATGAGTCATCCAGACATCAATTGTCTAAAATCATTTATTTACAAACTAAGTCATTCACAGAAATGCATAAACAAACAGTAGATAGTTACAAGCAAATGATAACAGAGTTTCCCTAGTGGGATAAACTGGTATCG
This sequence comes from Oncorhynchus nerka, assembly GCF_034236695.1. Lineage (NCBI taxonomy): Eukaryota > Metazoa > Chordata > Actinopteri > Salmoniformes > Salmonidae > Oncorhynchus > Oncorhynchus nerka. Next base: position 66,023,992 of record NC_088409.1, on the reverse strand, counting down.
CGGCTTGGTGGACAAAAAGGGAAGTGGGGGTCAACTGAGATAAGACAACACACAGTTGATAATTATAACAATTGAAATGCTAATCCTTTGCACATGAACGCTCACTCATTCGGGAATAATTGCAATCAGTATATATATTTACGCTCAGTGTGTCGCCGGGATCTCTGTTGAAAAGATTGTTTCTGTTGGAGAGTTTGTCCTCTCTCTCTCTCTCTCTCTCTGTCATGGTTAGAATGGGTAGTTCAGAGTGACATTCATTCATATCGTTATGGATAGATGTTTCGGCGGTTGTCGGTCTTCGCGTTCAATGATACCGAATTCCTAGCTGCAGACTAGTAATTCATATCAAAGACTTGTTCTTATTCTGTCAGTATCGATAGTCTAAGAGTTTAACCACGTGGGATGGTGAAAAGATTCAGCAGTCTGGTCTCAAACCTTGGCCCTCTATTTATCGAGGTAAGCTGGTCTGCAATCTTTGTCCTCTCGTAATTGAGAGAAACATGGTCTGTTGAGAAATTCTCAAGGTGGATGTTTTATTCGGAAGAGCAGAAAAAGGCTGTCTCATGATGCCAAGTCCTGGCTGTGTTCATGGGGGCGTGCCAGTGACTTAAGTGAAACTTTACACCTAAATACAATTCTCTCACATTACATCATTACATAGCATCCCATAATTTCACAAATAGTTTAATCTTTCCTCATTCATCCTGTACAGCAATTAGATGCAAGCCTCATAACTGAGGCTATTATACGTATAAACAGCGTTATGGTAATGTGGCCGTATTGTCTCTCATGAGTTTCACAAAATTGTACCAAATGGACCAGTTCGTAGCTGGATTCTTCACCGATCTTTTATACCTTCTCCAGAACATAAATGTTGTTTGGACCTCAAGTTCTGTGAGGTGGAAGAAATTCCTTTGTTCTCTCTATGAAAACTTCACTCTCTCTCTATACTGTGGCCATGAGGAGATAATTTCCTCCAGGAATTTACGACCTGAGGTCGCAGCAGCCTGAGTGTAGGAGACAGAGAGAGGGGGGTGGGCTTGCTGTACCCAAAGAGGGCAACGTCATGACAGTACCCTCCCCTGACACCCCTCCCTTTGTTCTCTAAACATCTTAACACTAATGGAGAGGCCCACTTACCTACTTCTCCCCAGTGGGTGAGACCCTATAGGGATCCGACACCCAGTGTGTCTGTGTCTCTGTGTGTATACCCAAAACACGGACACTGGGACAGACAGACATAGGCACACACACAGACCACGTAGGCACGCAAACACCCACCACACACACGCCTGCGCTCGCCCACACACACACTCTCCAGGACACAGGAATAAAGAGGTGATGTCACTGTTCTGATTAGAGCAAATTAAAGGCATGGATTAACTCAGTGTCGTCTAGGCACAGATCCAATGTGGAGAGAGAGAGAGATGGAAAGGGAACTAGCTCTCTTCTCTCCTAACACTCGTGGCAAACTATGTACCCTTAACTTGGCAGCCGGCTACCCCTAATACCTCTCTTTCACCCATAATGGGAGGCCAGAGAGGGACAAGTATATCTGCTGTTAAATGACCAGGGTGCATGTGTGTATCGGTGTGTATGTGTGTGTATAGGTGTGTATGTATGTGTGTAGGTGTGTACGTGTGTGTATAGGTGTGCATGTATGTGTGTGTGTATAGGTGTGCATGTATGTGTGTGTGTATAGGTGTGTATGTGTGTGTGTATAGGTGTGTATGTGTATAGGTGTTTATGTGTGTGTGTGTGTGTGTGTGTGTGTGTGTGTGTATAGGTGTGTATGAGTGTGTGTATAGGTGTGTATGAGTGTGTGTATAGGTGTGTATGTGTGTGTATGGGTGCGGGAAGGAAGGAGGAGCCAGGCTGTCAGAGAAAGTGAGGCAGGAGAGCAGCTATGTGTGTGTGTGTGTGTGTTTTTTTGTGTGTGTGTGTTTGCGTGTGTGTGCGTGTGTGTTTGCGTGTGTGCGTGTGTGTGTGTGTGTGGTGGAGGTGACAGGCTGGACTGCTGCCAACAGCACTGTATGTGCCAAGTCACCTCTGATGTGACACCTGCTGGCCACAAGTAAGAACAGGGATTCACCAGGGAGGGTGTGTCATGTTACTGTTGGATGGATGGATGGGTGTGTGTGTGTGTGTGTGTGTGTACACGCACTAGGCCAACAGTCTACCACAAACATAAGGGAGCATATAGTAAGGGTACATGTGTGTTTGTGCTTGTAAGAGTGTGTGTGTGTATGTGTACATGTTATTGATGGGCATGCGGCCACAGTCATATTATAGGCGGTGTTTTGGTGGGAGCGTGAGTGAGTATGTAGCAGAGAGATAGTGGTGTGTTAGTGGGGTTTAATTTGACAATTGTTCATGGTACTATTAAGGGAATGGAGGCAGAATTGACTGTCTGGTGAAAGCTGTCTCCCTCTGTAGCAGTCACAGCTCAACCACCCTGACTCTGGTGTCTCATAGATAACTCTCCCCAATCTCTGACCTTATACCCTTTCATCCATCCCTCTTTCACTCCAGCTCCTCTGTTCTCCTCTTTATTTCCTCATCTCTAACATTTCGTCCCCCTCTACTTCACCATATCATTCATTTGCCTTGTTCTCGTTACACCTAGCCTATTCATTTTACTACCTCTATTTTAATTCATTATTTCATTCCACCATATCCCTTCTCTCGTCTCCATTTACCTCATCTAACCCCTCATCTTCTTTTATTTCCTTCATCTCCCCACTTTCTCCTCTCATTCCACCCATCCTCCTCCCCTCTTTCTTCTGTCTGGTGTTCCGGCCTACCTCTTCCTAGAGCGTGTGTTTTGTTCTCCGTGCTGCTGGGTAATCTGCAGGCGGCAGACAGGCCTGTTCAGTCAGACACAGGGTCTTAACCAGGGGATAATCCTGCAGTGCTACATACACAGACATAAAGGGGTACACACAGTCACACAGAGACATCCAGGGACATAGAGACATACACAGCCCTGTGCCTTCACCCAAAACAACAACCACACACACCAAACAGCGCCAGCCACGTCTATGGCCCAGCAGAAATACTTAACACTCTTTCAAATGTTAACGTCAGAGGAGCAGAGGGCCGAGAGGGCTGAGAGGGCTGAGAGGACTGAGAGGGCTGAGGGGTGAGATATGGGCATGGTAGAATGAAAGGAAAGGAAGATGTGTTCACATGAATGAAGAGTAAATAATCAGGCCAAAGAAGAACGCCAGGGTAGGTATGGTAAAATGAGAGAAGGAAAGAGGAGTTGGTTGGATGGATACAGATCAAATGAAAGAAGAGAGGAATGGAAGACAACTGTAGCGTTCAGCTCTCCTGAGGAGCAGACGGCTGTGGCTAGCTTGTCACACAGTACAGCTTAGTAACTCTTCACACAGAAAAGGACAGGGCTTTAGGCTTTAGGCCAAACAGACTGACTGGCTGCCAAACAGAAAAACACCACATGAAAAGGCAAATCTGGCCGAATAATACATTTTTCACGGAGGAGAGCGCAAATGAAACGATCATTCATGCTCTCCGATGGCCTTTGAGGAATCATCAATCTATCCCTCTCTCCTCTCTCCAAACTTTCTTGTCGTCTTTCTATCTCACCCTCTCTCTTTCCCATGTGTTCCTCCATCTCCACCTCTCTCTCCATTTATCTCTCTCTCTCTCCCTTCCTTGATCTCTCTTCCCTTTTCTCCTTCTCTCCTCCTCTCCTGGTTCATTCTGTCCAGTGCTGGGATCGTGAGTTGGTTTAATGAGTCTTTTCTCCCACCTTCATTAGCTGAGGAGGATGATGATGGATGGAGGGAGGGGTAGATTACGGAGGTTGCACACACACACACACACACACACACACACACACACACACACACACACACACACACACACACACACACACACACACACACACACACACACACACACACACACACTGTCACGCCCTGACCATAGTTTGCTTTGTATGTTTCTATGTTTTGTTTGGTCAGGGTGTGATCTGAGTGGGCATTCTATGTTGTATGTTTACATTACATTTACATTTAAGTCATTTAGCAGACGCTCTTATCCAGAGCGACTTACAAATGTCTAGTTTGTCTGTTTCTGTGTTTGGCCTGATATGGTTCTCAATCAGAGACAGGTGTTAGTCATTGTCTCTGATTGGGAACCATATTTAGGTAGCCTGTTTTTGTCATTGTGGGTTGTGGGTGATTGTCTATGTCTATGTCAGTTGCTTGTGTCAGCACAGTTCTTATATAGCTTCACAGTCGTTTATTGTTTTGTATAGTTTGTTGAGTGTTCTTTGTTTATTAAAATTCACGATGAACACATACCACGCTGCATTTTGGTCCTCCGATCCTTCTCGCTTCTCCTCGTCAGATGAGGAGGACATAGACAGTCGTGACACACACACACACAGAAAGAGAGAGAGTGAGACAGAAACACCTCACCCTTCCCTGACATCTATTGATCAGGCTCACACAGTGGTTTGCAGCCATACTTCAGAATCCATATTGTGGCTGTCTGACAGAGTGTGTGTGTGTGTGAGGTTAGTAGGGTTAGTTATTACACAGCAAAGGGCTTGTGGCCTTATTTGGAGACAAAACATGTATTCTGACCCCGGTAGTTCTTAAAAGGGAAAAAGTGAATATCTCTCTTCTCTCCTTTAAGGCAGGGATATCAATGACAGGGCCCTTGAAGTGTTTCTGAACTGCAATCATCCTCATTTGTGTGTCTGTCAAATCAAATCAAATTCTATTGGTCACATACATGTGGTTAGCAGATCTTAATGCGAGTGTAGCGAAATGCTTGTGCTTCTAGTTCCGACCGTGCAGTAATATCTAACAAGTAATCTAACAATTTCACAACAACTACCTTATACACACAAGTGTAAAGGAATGAATAAGAATATGTACATATAAATATATGGATGAGCGATGGCCGAAAAACATATGCAGATGCAGTAAATGGTATAGAGTACAGTATATACATATGAAATTAGTAATGTAGGGTATGTAAACATGATATAAAGTGGCATTGTTTAAAGTGACTTGAGTATTCTTTGTTTTCTTTATATATTTTGGTTAGGTCAGGGTGTGACATGGGTGATGTATGTGTTTTTGTACTGTCTAGGGGTTTTATAGGTTTATGGGGTTGTTTACCATCTAAGTGTTTATGTATGTCTATGGTTGCCTAGATTGGTTCTCAATTAGAGGCAGCTGTTTATCGTTGTCTCTGATTGGGAACCATATTTAAGCAGCCATCTTCTTTGGGTATTTCGTGGGTTATTGTCTATGTTTAGTTGCCTGTGTCTGCACTGTTTATATATATATATATATATATATATATATATATATATATATATATATATATAGCGCATCACGTTTGTTGTTTTGTAAGTTTGTTTTAGTGTTCTTTCTTCATTAAATATAGAAGATGAATTCACGTCACTCTGCGCTTTGGTCTCCTCACGACGACGATCGTGACAGATACATTTATTACATCCAATTTTTTATTATTAAAGTGGCTCTCGATTGTGCATCTGTAAAAGTTTGTGAGTGTTTTTGGTGACAAGCCAAATTTCTTCAGCCTCCCGAGGTTCTTCACCATGCTGTCTGTGTGGGTGGACCATTTCAGTTTGTCTGTGATGTGTACGCCGAGGAACTTAAAACTTTCCACCTTCTCCACTACTGTCCCGTTGATCATCTCCGTTGTTTTGTTGACGTTGAGTGTGAGGTTATTTTCCTGACACCACACTCCGGGGACCATCACCTCCTCCCTGTAGACCGTCTCATCGTTGTTGGTAATCAAGCCTACCACTGTCTGCAAACTTGATGAGTGAGTTGGAGGCGTGCATGGCCACACAGTCATGGGTGAACAGGGAGTACAGGAGAGGGCTGAGAACGCACCCTTGTGGGGCCCAATTGTTGAGGATCAGCGGGGTGAAGATGTGTGTGTGTCTGTGTGTGTCAGCACATGAGAGGTAATGATTCCCCCAACAGACTGATTGGCAGATGTCCCCTGTTCACTGAAGTGGGACAAGATGGGACAACAGGAAGTCATTAACTGAGGAGAGAGGAAATGTGTGTGTATGTGTGTTTGTGAGGAGAGTCGGTGTCTGCCAACGAGAAGCATCACTGCCAGGACCTCTGATGTTAGTGTGTCTGTATGCATTCATACGAGAGTGTGTGTGTGTGTGTGTGTGTGTGTGTGTGTGTGTGTGTGTGTGTGTGTGTGTGTGTGTGTGTGTGTGTGTGTGTGTGTGTGTGTATACAGTGCATTCTGAAAGTATTCAGACCCCTTGACTTTTTCCACATTTTGTTACATTACAGCCTTATTCTAAAATGGATTAAATAGTTGTTTTCCCCTGATCAATCTACACACAATACCCCAAAATGACAAAGCAAAAACTATTCAATTAAATATCACATTTACATAAGTATTCATACCCTTTCCTCAGTACTATGTTGAAGCACCTTCGGCAGAGACTACTGGCTGGGCCACTGAAGGACATTCAGACACTTGTCCCAAAGCTACTCCTGCGTTGTCTTGGCTGTGTGCTTAGGGTCGTTGTCCAGTTGGAAGGTGAACATTCACCCCAGTCTGAGGTCCTGAGTGTTCAGGAGCAGATTTTCATCAAGGATCTCTCTGTACTTTGCTCCATTCATCTTTCCCTTGACCCTGACTAGTCTCCCAGTCCCTGCCACTGAAAAACATCCCCACAACAAGATGCTGCTACCACTATGCTTCACCATAGAGATGGTTCCATGTTTCCTCCATGGTGCCATGTTTGGCATTCAGGCCAATGAGATCAATCTTGGTTTCATCAGACCAGAGAATCTTGTTTCTCATTGTCTGAGAGTCTTTAGGTGCCTTTTAGCAAACTCTAAGCGGGCTGTCATGTGCCTTTTACTGAGGAGTGGCTTCTGTCTGGCCACTCTACCATAAAGGCGTGATTGGTGGAGTGCTGCAGAGATGGTTGTCCTTCTGGAAGGTTCTCCCATCTCCACAGAGGAACTCTGGAGCTCTCTGAGTGACCATCTGGTTCACCTCTTTGACCAAGACCCTTCTCCCCCAATTGCTCAGTTTGTGTTCTTGGGGACCGACAATGCTGCAGAAATATTTTGGTACCATTCCCCAGATCTGTGCCTCGACACAAACCTGTCTCGGAGCTCCACGGACAATTCCTTCGACCTCATGGCTTGGTTTTTGCTCTGACATGCACTGTCAACTGTGGGACCTCAGGTCTGTGCCTTTCAAAATCATGTCCAATCTATTGAATTTACTAAAGGTGGACTCCAGTCAAGTTGTAGAAACATCTCAACAATGATCAATGGAAACAGGATGCACTTGAGGTCAATTTTGAATCTCATAGCAAAGTGTCAGAATACTTATATAAATAAGATATTCTGTTTGCTATATTTTATAAACAAACATAAAAAAAAGCGTATTTGCTTTGTCATTATGGGGTATTTTATGTAGATTGATGAGGAACATTCTTTATTTAATCAATTTTAGAATAAAGCTGCAACGTAACAACATGTGGAAAAGGTCAAGGGGGTCTGAATACTTTCCGAAGGCACTGTATATACTGTGTGTGTGTGTATGACCGTGTGCATGTGTGTGTGTGCATATATATACTGTATGTGTGTGTGTGAGAGGGCAAGATAGAGCACCCCCCTGTTGAGGCTGTGAGGTGTGTGAACTGCTGTGTGTGTTTGTCAGCTGAGAGTTGTGTGCTTCTTCCTGAGAAAGATAGCTGCCTGGTCAAGGCCTGGTGGAATGAGGCCCCCCAGCCATCACCACTGACAACACACCCAGCTGCACAACGTGATTCAGATAAAGGAATGGCTTGGAATGGAATTCCTTATCACGTTTTTCAAGTTTCAACTTTTAATGTCATGTGCAAAAGTACAGTGAAATGCCTTTGTTGCTCCAAACCCAACAACGGAGTAATCAATATCAAAGCCGCACAAAAAATAAAGTAGAATAAAACCACACAAGAAACAAAAAATAAGAAATAAGAACATGAGAAATGAAAAAGCTACTTGCTACAGGGGAGTGGTCATTGGGGCATGAAGCCTTAGAGTTGTTAGAGTTCTTAGAGTTCTTGAGAACAGGAATGATGTTAGTGGGAGATACAGACTAGGAGAGGTTGAAAATGACAGTGAATTTGACTGCCAGCTGATTTACGCATGCTCTGAGAACGCAACCTGGAATACTGTCTGGTGCCCTGGCCTTGGAAATGTTGACCTGATTACAGACTATACTCGCGTCGGCCTCGGAGAGCGAGGTCACCCAGTCCTCTGTCACGCACAGTACGGTGTTGTTATTGTCAAAGCGTGCATAAAATGAATTGGGCCTCATTAGGCAGATCACCGTTGGGTCTTCCTTTGTAATCCGTAATGGACTGTCGCCCCTGCCACATGTGGCGAAAGTTGGAACCTGTGTAATATGATTCCACCGTACTCATATATTGTCCTTTTCCTAATTTGATGACTCCGCGGTGGTCGTAGCGGGATCTCTTTGACTTGTTCCTGTCCGTAGCCTCAGGGTTGTCATAGAGTTTTGAAATGATGTGGACATTAGGTAGCGCTTTGCAGTAGCCCTTTGGTAAATGAGGTTTGAACCTAAGGTTGGAGCATAGGTTAATCACAAATGAGAAAATATCAGCAAACTGCCTCCAGGCCTCTTACAGTATCTGGGCTCTTTGACCAGCCAATCAGGCCTGTCTGGGCAACGAGGTAATTACAGCGTTCTAATTGGATGTGATTATGGTGGAGAGGAAGGAAGAAAGGAGGGACTAATTGAAGCCTCAGCGAAAGGAAGTTAATCGAATGGAGGAGACCAGCATAATGCTAGAATGAGATAAAACACATCACAGCACAGGTTATGTAATCAAAGAGACCAGGAAGAAGCCTCGGTTACACGTGAGAACCAACCATTCAGAGTTCCATTCAGCTCCATTCAGTTCCGTTCAGCTCCATTCAGTTCCGTTCAGCTCCATTCACCTCCGTTCACTGGGATTTGGCTGCCATTGCAGATCATAGGCTACTTCTTCAAGAATCCTGATTTGTGACTTACATGACTGTCTAAATTTCATTTCAGGTTTTATGTATTGTCTTTCAACAGGTAGTGTCACTCCTACAGTACATCACAGCCATGGCAGCGTGTTTCTAAAAGAACAGGTAAGACGTGTCTAACAGAGGTCAATGTTGGAGGCCATTGACATCTCTTGTGTCCTCTGTGTTTTCCTGAAAGACCAGAGGTAACCTCCCTATGAATGGGAGAGCGTTTCTGTTTTGTTAACCCAACAGAAGGAACAACTATTTCCCAATGAAACTTTAATTAGTTCAAATCCCTTTGCTATTAAAGATGAGAGAGAGAGGAGAGGGGGACTGTCGCCACGCTGTACTCCAGTAACAGTCTGGCAGCCCTGTGAACTCTGCTGCCACGGTGAGAGGAGGAGACATGAAAAGAAAAGGAAACATAAAAAGAGTGTTTTTGCTGTAAAGCTCATAAACAGGCGTTTGATGGTGGAACCAGAGACAGACGGAAAGAGAGAGGCAGAGAGAGAGGGAGGGAGAGTTGTCTGAGTTCAACATCACTCAGAAAAAAGGCGGGAGAGAAAGAGAGAGAGCGAAATCTGTTGAGTTCAGAGGAGTCCATTCCTGGCTGTCCTGGGGGCAAAGTTTAAACGTTGGTTAGAAGGTTAAAAGGTCAGACTTATTGATTGACAGCTCAGCTCTGTGGATGCACTGTCATGTTTTTCATAATGATGTGCTTTTTAGCCTAGAAAAGACCGAACAACCAAACTTAGGATGCACATTTCACCTCTTTGTCTTACAGTAATACATCTTTGTACACACACACACACACACACACACACACACACACACACACACACACACACACACACACACACACACACACACACACACACACACACACACACACACACACACACACACACACACACACACAGCACTATCATGAAGAGAAAGCAGACAGCAGTCAGTGTTATCTGGAAGGGCTGGTATGTCTGCTTACATCAACACCCTGGCCTCCATTTTGCTGCGGTAGCAGAGGGGATGCTATCTCTTCCTCTTCCTGATGACATTCTCACGTGTTCTTATTCCGTCTCAGACCTCCCTTTTCAACCACTGCCACCCATTTAAACACATCAAAAGCACACGGCAACAACGAACGACCACAATCATCTCAGCATTCAATCGTAACTTAAAGTTCACCGGAGAAAACAGATCTATGTATAGACAGAGGTCATCTTCTCATCCGAGCTACCTGTGACTTGGTAATGGCTGTGTTAACACTGCAACACTGACTGTATGTCTCTACAGACGAGCGCCTGATGCACATGCACATTTAATTGTGTGAGTTTGACAGTGTTTTGGACTATTGGAACGTTTGTCTTGTCTTATCTAAACCTCTCACGGTTTGCTGCCCGCAATTCAATGGAATATATAAAAGGTATGATAGAAAGTAGCAGCCTAATGATGCATATCATCCAACCCAGGCAGTATCAGAGAGGAACAGACAGAGGGCAATAAGGGAGTACTCCATGCATCTTAAATAAGACGTCTCAGTCTAAAAAAATGAATGATGCACTTGTCTTTTCCTACTAGCACTGGCTGTGCTGCACTAACTGTAAATCGCTCTGGATAAGAGTGTCTGCTAAACGACTCAAATGTAAATGTTTGCAGCTACTGTGTTAAGTAGACCACTTAAACCGACATTAAACTCTCTGCAGAACAGCCTGGTTTAAACCAACATTAAACTCTCTGTAGTACAGCCTGGTTTAAACCAACAGTAAACTCTCTGTAGTACAGCCTGGTTTAAACCAACATTAAACACTCTGCAGAACAGTCTGGTTTAAACCAACATTAAACTCTCTGCAGTACAGTCTGGTTTAAACCAACATTAAACTCTCTGCAGTACAGCCTGGTTTAAACCAACATTAAACTCTCTGCAGTACAGCCTGGTTTAAACCAACAGTAAACTCTCTGTAGTACAGCCTGGTTTAAGCCAACAATAAACTCTCTGCAGTACAGTCTGGTTTAAACCAACATTAAACTCTCTGCAGTACAGTCTGGTTTAAACCAACATTAAACTCTCTGCAGTACAGTCTGGTTTAAACCAATATTAAACTCTCTGCAGTACAGCCTGGTTTAAACCAACATTAAACTCTCTGCAGTACAGTCTGGTTTAAACCAACAGTAAACTCTCTGTAGTACAGCCTGGTTTAAACCAACAGTAAACTCTCTGCAGTACAGCCTGGTTTAAACCAACAGTAAACTCTCTGCAGTACAGCCTGGTTTAAACCAACAGTAAACTCTCTGCAGTACAGCCTGGTTTAAACCAACAGTAAACTCTCTGCAGAACAGCCTGGTTTAAACCAACAGTAAACTCTCTGCAGTACAGCCTGGTTTAAACCAACAGTAAACTCTCTGCAGAACAGCCTGGTTTAAGCCAACAATAAACTCTCTGCAGTACAGCCTGGTTTAAACCAACAATAAACTCTCTGCAGTACAGCCTGGTTTAAACCAAGTGACCAGGTGCGTGTGTATGAGAGAGAGAAAAAGAAAGCGTGAGAGAGAGAAAGAAAGTGTGAGCGCGAGAGAGAGAAAGAAAGCGTATGAGAGAGAGAGAGATCTTATTTTCTTCTTGAATTCTTCTTCTCTACCCTGAGAAAGGAGACCTTGTGACACACGCAACACTTCCCATGATTGCGTTTTCTCACTATTTTTAGTTTATGACATTTTCTCTGTGTTAGAAAGGCTCTACTGATGCTCAGCTCCCTCACCCTCACCATGTGAGACACCCAACCAACCTGCAGGCTCTTTGTCAAACCCTCACATTGAGCTCTCTCCTCTCCCTCTTTCTCTCCTTCTCTTGCTCGTTCATTTTCTCAATCTCTCTCTCCCACACCCTCTAAATGGAGCATTATTGAACTGATCCTTCAGATGTGCGTCATCCAGGGCATTCAGGGAAGAGGACTGGATGACTCTGAGAGTCTTCATCTGCAAACATAAACCTCAACATGTATGAAGTTTCTCGTACTTATCCAGGGTCAGTTCAGGCCAATACAGTGTTCTGTGCAGGCCAGTCAAGTTCTTCCACACCGATCTCAACCACCCATTTTTGTATGGACCTTGCACTGTGCACGGGGGTATTGTCTTGCTGAAACAGGAAAGGGCCTTCCCTGTTGCTACAAAGTTGGAAGCACAGAATCGTCTACAATGTCAATCGTAACGCTGTAGTGTTAAGATTTTCTTTCACTGGAACTAAGGGGCCTTGCCAGAACCATGAAAAACCACCCCAGACCATTATTTCTCCTCCACCAAACTATACAGTTGGCACTATGCATTGGGGCAGGTAGGGTTCTCCTGGCATCAGCCAAACCCAGATTTATCCGTCGGACTGCCAGATGGTAAAGAGAATGTGTTTCCATAGTCCAATGTCGGCGAGCTTTACACCTCTCCAGCCGATGCCTGGCTTTGCGTATGATGATCTTAGGCTTGTGTGCAGCTGATTGGCCATGGAAACCCATTTCATGAAGCTCCCGACAAACAGTTTTGTGCTGACGTTGCTTCGAGAGACAATTTGGAACTCAGTAGTGAGTGTTGCAACCGAGGACAGACGATTTTTCAGCACTCGGCTGTCTCGTTCTGTGAGCTTTTGTGGCCTACCACTTCGCGGCTGAGCCATTGTTGCTCCTAGACTCTTCCACTTCACAACAACAGCACTTATAGTTGACCGAGGCAGCTCTAGCAAGGCAGAAATTTGACGAACTGACTTGTTGGAAAGGTGGCATGCTATGACGGTGCACCCTTGATGGTCTCCAAGAACACAAACTGAGCAATCGGGGGAGAAGGACCTTGGACAGGGAGGTGACCAAGAACCCGATGGTCACTCTGACAGAGCTCCAGAGTTCCACTGTGGAGATGGGAGAACCTTCCAGAAGGACAACCATCTCTGCAGCACTCCACCAATCAGGCCTTTATTGTAGAGTGGCCAGGTGGAAGCCACTCCTCAGTAAAAGGCACATGACAGCCCACTTGGAGTTTGCCAAAAGGCACCTAAAGGACTCTCAGACCATGAGAAACAAGATTCTCTGGTCTGATGAAACAAAGATTGAAGGAAACCTGCCACCATCCCTACTGTGAAGCATAGTGGTGGCAGAATCATGTTGTGGGGATGTTTTTCAGTGGCAGGGACTGGGAGACTAGTCAGGGTCAAGGGAAAGATGAATGGAGCAAAGTACAGAGAGATCCTTGATGAAAACCTGCTCCAGAGCGCTCAGGACCTCAGACTGGGGTAAAGGCTCACTTCCAACAGGACAACGACCCTAAGCACACAGCCAAGACAACGACCCTAAGCACACAGCCAAGACAACGACCCTAAACACACAGCCAAGACAACGCAGGAGTGACTTCAGGATAAGTCTCTGAAAGTCTTTCAGTGGCTCAGCCAGAGCCCGGATTTGAACCCGATCTAACATCTCTGGAGAGACCTGAAAATAGCCGTACAGCAACGCTTCCGATCCAACCTGACAGAACTTGAGAGGATCTTCAGAGAAGAACGGGAGAAACTCCCCAAATACAGGTGTGCCAAGCTTGTATTGTCATACCCAAGAAGACTCGAGACTGTAATCGCTGCAAAAGGTGCTTCAACAAAGTACTGAGTAAAGAGTCTGAATACTTATGTAAATGTAATACTTCATTTTTTAATTAAAAAAACAAACATTTGCAAACATTTCTACAAACCTGTTTTGCTTCATCATTATGGGGTATTGTGTGTAGATTAATGAGGGGGAAAAACAATTGAATCCATTTTAGAATAAGGTTGTAACGTAACAAATTGTGGAAAAAGTCAAGGAATCTGAATACTTTCCGAATGCACTGTATTTCTGAAAAGAGGCATACATTTAAGGTATACAATATACCACACCCCCATTCCATGAATTAAACTTTGACCTACCAGCATCATCACCCACTCTCACAGGACACCATCACCAACTTACCTCAAGGTGGCTCAACTTACCCTGTCCCTCAGTTCAATTTACCCCATAAGTTGTGCCAAGAGACCACTTTTTTGGGACAAGCTATGTTTTTAAAATGTTCACATGAATTCTGATTACATCCTGAAATATATGTAGACATCGTTG